>NC_018470.1:0-182562 GCF_000277815.2 Encephalitozoon hellem ATCC 50504
AAACAATAATCAAAATCATCAACATACACAATTCACAAAATAAAAAAAAAAGCCAGAATCACACAACAAAAAAACTAAAACTAACATCACGCACATCATCACACACAAACACAACAGCATAAACACAAACAACTATCTCACACAACACACATCATCACTCACCCATAACCTAAACACACAACAAACACACACAAAACAAAAAAAACACCACACAGCACCACGCATCACACACAACACACCCTCTCACACACAAAAACACAAAATGCACAGCCTCAAAATGTCGGAATACTCCTCCATTCGTACAGCTTGCATCCACAACGGTCGTCTTCCGCTAATCATAATACAGCGCAGTCAGTCTTCAGGCTTAGAGGCCTTCAGCCATTATACTCCCGACGTAGCTCCGCAACAGCCAGCAGGCACGCCGCTCCACCAGAGGTCGCAATCAAGAGTTCCTTCTCGTACTATCAAGATTTACTGCACAGTCAATCACAGTAGGGTAAAACTAACCTGTCTCACGACGGTCTAAACCCAGCTCACGTTCCCTGTTGGTGGGTGAACAATCCAACACTTCGCAATTTCTGCTTCACGATGATAGGAAGAGCCGACATCGAAGAATCAAAAAGCAGCGTCGCTATGATCGCTCGGCTGCTACAAGCCAGTTATCCCTGTGGTAACTTTTCTGTCACCCATGTCCCAAACACTAATAGGACATGGGATCTCTAGGCCAGGGTTTCCCCCAAAACAATCCCGCAATAGGAATAGTCTCAAGCAGGCTTATGCCCTTGTGCTCCACGCGTGGTTTCCTTCCCCGCTGAGCCCGCCTTAGGACGTCTGCGTTAATCTTTAGCAGTCGTGCCGCCCCAGCCAAACTCCCCACATCCATAAATAAACCGCTGAGGCGCAGTCATAGTGGTCTCGCACAAACTCCCCACCTCTCTTCATAACCACCCCCAGCACTTCTCACATGCTAGAGTCAAGCTCAACAGGGTCTTCTTTCCCCGCTGATCAGCCCAAGCCCGTTCCCTTGGCTGTAGGTTCACAATACAAGTCGTAGGGACAGTGGGAATCTCGTTGCTCCATTCATGCGCGTCACTAATTACATGACGAGGCATTTGGCTACCTTAAGAGAGTCATAGTTACTCCCGCCGTTTACACTCGCTTAAACTTAAAAAGTCATAACTAAAAGTGCACTGGGCAGAATTCACTTTGCGTCCTTTCGCAAAGCTATGTTTTTAGTAAACAGTCAGATTCCCCACAATAAACAGTTCTAGCACGCTAGAGCCAATCCTTCTCCCAAAGTTACACATCCATTTTGCCGACTTCCCTTACAACCTTTAAATAAAACGCTTCCGTGGCAAACAGTGGACACCAGATGCGGTATAGGTACGACACATACACTTCTTTTTCATCGGAACAGGCACTCCCCACATCAGTTGCTTCGTCTCTTAACAATCCACAACAAAAATCACCCTAGTTCTGCTATCCTAGAGTAAAGGTTACCCCCATCCGTCATCATCAAGTCGCCTCAAAGCATACATACACACAATCGTCAATGCGTCTCCGTATAAACAGTCGATTCACCCCTAAAAATAGGGAACCCTCGTCCACATCCTAAATCATTTTCTTGTTACTACTACCAAGATCTGCTCATATCACCCCTCCACCCCCGCTCACGCGAGGACCTTCATCAGAATAATATCGCCCTCTTACTCAGCAAAACCACAGCGGCATCAGATAGCAATTCAATCCCTTCCATTTTCTCCAGCGCCCAATTCGGTAGGTACGTTGCAACACGTTTCTTAGCGGATGCCAACCTCCATGGCCACCGTCCAACTGTCAAAATCAAACCGCCAGATTCACTTCCCTTGCATAAGACTCCTTAGCCGCAAAAAAGGTTCATCCCTCCTCGCACATCATGCTTACCACAATATGCCCACTAGCAACATCATTAAAAGACATCTTCAAAGTTTAACGACAAAAGTCATTAGTGCTTTACAACATCTTACATAAATAATCAGTCGCCGCCGTCCTGAGAGACATTTCAGAGGGAACCAGCTACCAGATGGTTCGTTTGGTCTTTCGCCCCTATGTCCATATCATGCCATCGAGTTGCACGTCAGAATGGCTTAGATCCTCCAGAACACTTTCGCATCCCTTCAATCAATACAAACATAGTTCACCATCTTTCGGGTCGGATCATCACATCCAATCGCTCTCGCTCAACAATGTAATCATCCTCTCCTTGGTCCGTGTTTCAAGACGGGTGGGAAAAAAACCCCCATTCACTCAATCCATTTTCATTTCTCATCATTAATCTTTTCACACTTCAATCACTCTACTTATTCGCTATCGGTCATCATCACATATTTAGCCTTGGATGCACATACCACCCACATTCAGGCTGCACTACCAAACAACCCTACTCATCACAAAAAAAGACAACACTTACAGGCCTATCACCCCCTAAGAAAACAGATTCCAATCCGTCCTCAGCATCGTCATCCTAATTCACAACTCACACACGTGATTACCACACAGGCTCATATCCTTTCACTCGCCGCTACTCAGATAATCCTATTTAGTTTCTTCTCCTCCCTTTAGTAATATGCTTAAGTCAAAGGGGTCCACAGGCGCACAAACACCTAATTCAGACATCCGCTAAAAAAAACGGCATATCGTCCTCCAGCACGTCCTTCATCGCAGATAATGCCAATCAATCCCATGGATAGAGAAAGAAAAACTAAAAAACTAAAAATCCCCACAAAATAATCAAATCAACATACTGATCCTGCTGCTGGTTCTCCAACAGCAGCCATGTTACGACTTATATCTTATCTAACACGAAAGACTCAGACCTCTCAATCTTCGTCCACTGCGTCATCTTAGATAGCGACGGGCGGTGTGTACAAAGGACAGGGACACATTCAAAATAACTTGTTCAATCATTCTTACTAGGAATTCCACGTTCAGAAGCCCATTACACAGCTTCATCCCTCACAGTAGCCCACATAGGCATCTATCGTAGTGCGCGTGCCGCCCGCTTCATCTCAGGGCATAACGGACCTGTTCTGTTCCATTCCTCCCTTGCCCCATAGAGCACAGTCAAAAAGGGTCTCACATCTTACGTAACTTAATCCAAAGCTCACGCCATCCATTTAAAACGGCCATGCACCACCGCCGTAAGCATCATGTAAAAACACTCTCACACTCACTTCAGAACCGGTAAGTTGCCCCGCGTTGAGTCAAATTAAGCCGCACACTCCACTCCTTGTGGTGTCCTTCCGTCAATCTCTTCAAGTTTCACTCTTGCGAGCATACTATCCCCAGAACCCACATACTTAAGATTTCTCTCGGACAACACTAAAACAGTCCCGTCCAGTCGGCATCGTTTACTGCTAGAACTAAAACGGTATCTAATCGATTTCGATCCTCTAGCCTTCGTCCTTCATCACCACAAAAGTCCAAGAACACAGCCTTCGCTTCTCTTCGTCCAGTCAGGGTCTTCGTATTTCACCCCTCGCCCAACTATCCAGTGCCCCTCGTCCTCTGCTACAATAAAACTACATCCACTAAAAACCATAAACATCACTCAAAAGACATACAAACAACTACGGACATTTTAACTGCAGCATTCACCATAGACACTACTGGAGCAGGTATTACCGCGGCTGCTGGCACCCGACTTGCCCTCCAGTAAATCACAACAAATTTATACTTGCTAAACATCTTACTTCTCATAACCGCCTCCCCAATAAGGATTAGGCAAGTTTCGCGCCTGCTGCCATCCTTGGACGTAGTAGCCATCTCTCAGGCTCCCTCTCCGGAATCAAACCCTGATCCCCCGTCTCCCGTCTCCGCCTAGTTAGGCCATTACCCTAACTACCAGCTGATAGGCCTACAACTTACTCGGTACGCAGTAGCTACAAACTACCACCCCCAGAACTTACCTGCAGTTTCCCACAGTTACATCCGGGCTCCCAATCAAATCATCGTACTATCACTGTCTGATCAGGTCGTGGAAAGAGAAGTACTTTCCATCTGCAAAGTATGACAGTCCAACCAGGCTATGGAGAGTAGCCATCCCTGTCATCATACTAGTCATCGCTATAATCGCCTACGGCTTTATGGCGATTTTGTCTTTATTAATCTTACATAATGAACTCCCCAGCCTTTTCGAATCTTAAATAAATAAGTTCTACTAACTACCAGTCTACATCCGAATAGATACCTCCTGTCGATTCAATTATCTCTTCTGCCTACACCGCTTCCATCATTCACCTCATCTTTCTCAGCTTTTTCTCGTGTAGATCTGGAAAAGACTCCATAAGGCTCATAGTTCTGAATACGGTTCATGTTGATTGTACTGTACTTGAGCCTAATCAATCTCACCTCCTCGCCCTTCTCTTCTTTCAATACCCTTGCAAACTCCTTGATCTACTCATATCCTAACCTATTCTGTTTTCTAAGTCTATGCTCGATCCTCTCCCAAGGTGTCCTTCTGAGCCCATTTCTTGGGATCAACCTGTAGAACTATTCCAAGTCCAGACCTTGGCTCGGAACTCAATAAAACATTCTAATTCGGAATGGACCACGAAACTTGCAGAAGTTTGCATTCTGACTCATCAAAGAGCTCATAATTATAGTGCATTGAGTATCAAGCATAATCAAAATATTTTGGCAATTGCTTTACATATTTTTTGAGCAGCCTTTTTATTTTTCATAGTAAAATTAAACAAAGATTGTATAAGAAGACCTGCTCAATACTCAAAGCACACACTAAACTCGATGAAGACATTTATTAACATCGGTATTTATGAACTCTTTAGTTTTTTTTAGAAGGCTCTTAACTGTGGAGCAGGGAATTCAAAAAGCACGTTTCCAAGGTTTGTGTAGGGGCATATAAAACCTGATATGTCGAATATGTCTCAGATATATTTTCTTTGTTTCATAAGAAGTTTTTGTTTGCAATGAAGCAAAGCCTTGAAATGAAAAAGCCCATCGAAGAACTTATAGCAAGCCTAGTTTACCTTTTTAGTTCGATACTAACAACGCTTTCCAACAAGTATATACTATCAAATCTTGGATTTAAGATGCAGTATCTCTTAGTAGGAGCTCAGTCATTAACTATAGTTATGGGACTTCTTATTCTAAGAGGTGTGGGATTGATTGAATTTAGGCTGACGAACTTTAGAAAGTGGATGGTTCCCTCTCTTTTATTGACAGTGATGATATTTTCTGGGTCGAAATCCCTCTACTACCTTCCGATATCCTTGTACACTTTATTTAAAAACAGCAGTATAGTTGTAGTTGCACTACTTGAACAATATCTATTTAAAAAAAGAATAGGCGGGCTATCTTATATATCATTTATACTGATGATTATTAGTTCTTACACTGGTAATTCCTCAGACGTTATTCTTAACATTGGATATGTCTGGATATTAACTAATGTTTTGTCTACGACAGCCTATGTATTATCTCTGAAGGCTGTGGTTGACATGAACAGCAAAGCAAAAGCCGAATCTGTATATTATTCGAATCTTATATCATTACCGGTTCTCATTTTTCTTTCAATGCTCTTTGACGAAAAAGATGTAAGTGTATTTAGCTTCAAGGTGCTTATGTGGATATTGATCTCATCACTCTGTGCATTCTTTACATCTTTTAGCACTGCCTGGACACTGAATGTTCTTTCTTCCACTGCTCTGAGCATGATTGGTGCATTGAACAAGAGTCTTGGGTCTTTTGCAGGAATATTTGCGCTAGGTGAAGTTATCAATGGCCAGAAGATATTTTCTTTGCTTCTTGGGTCTCTAGCATCTGCCATATATTCATATGACATCTCGTTCAGAAAGAGAAGCGAGTAAAGGATAAACAGTTGTAAATTCTTATGTATCTTGTATTTTGTTTAGTATTTAAAAGCAGGGAGGGTTTCCCCATCATGAACAGGTATGAAACAGCAGACCATGACTATATGCATGCAAAGGATTACTTCAACAACTATAAGTTTGGATATATTGAAAGAACTACGAAGACTCTTCTTCTTCAAAGCTTAAGACCGGAAGATAGACAAGGCGAAGACCTGCTTACCATACTGAATCAAAGTAAATCCCAACTGAAGGATGTTAAGTCTATTGGACAAGAGGCTTCTAGATCTATTTCTGAGCTATCTGAGCTTATTTATGATGCCAAAAACAAGCTTTTGAAGTATGAAGAGATGTTAAAGTATGAGATAGAAAGAGAAAAGAGCTCTAAGGAAGAGTGTGCCCGTCTCGAAAGCCTTGACGAGAATCTAAGGATTTACGACGAGCTTGTATCACAGTTTGACAGAGGATGTAAAGAGATGCAAGAGAATGCTGAGAAGATAAATGCTCTTAAGAAAGAAATAGAAATGTTGAGCACTAGTGAAGCTGAAGAAGAACTGAAAAGCATTAAGAGCCGAAGAGATAAGCTTTCCGGAAGAAAAAAAAGACTTTCTCTGATAACAATGGAGAGCTACATAGAGGATTCATATAATTGGTACAGAAAGGCGCTTGAGTTCATTAGAAATGTTTTTGGTATAGATCTTGTCACTGTTGAGCAAGAAAACAATGAAATGTACATGAGGCTTAAAGTCTTTACATGTGAAGTAGGAATATTTGTGAGGGATGGTCGGATGATCGAATCTAAGCTATACGGTACCAGTAATGAGGATCTGGCCTTGTTGTTTCCATCATTAAGCAAGCTTGCCATATCTATTAATGATCCACGTATATTACTTATGCTAGTTGCAGATAAGTGTAGGCCATCTAAGGACTGAAACCTTCCTATTACTCTTTGAATTAGCCTCTGATAAATCCTTTTGAATAAACAAATAATGATAATTAGCTGGATGTTTGGGCTGGCGGCAGCAGCGCAAACCTGCATGAAAGACAGCGATTGCTTAATCAGGTCAAGGCCTGATGTTCATTCTATGTTTTGTGTTAACAATGTATGCCAAAGGATCCTTCCACCGGGAAAGCACTGCACCAAGCCTACTGAATGCGCTTCATACTCTTTTTTTGGGCCGCTAGCCTGCACTGGAAAGTGTAAAATCGAAAGTGAGTGTGAATATGGTAAGGATGACAATACAGACTCTATGTACTGCTGTAGAAGCATTCCTGAGGGAAAAGAGTGCAATCCAAATAGGCCCGGACCTCTCAGCGGATGTGATATAACGCAATCCTGCCTTATGGGGAAGAAGGGATTCTACGAGTGTGTTCCTGATAAATCAAGCTCTTGGATATTTGGAGTGTTTCTATCGATAAGTGGGAATATTGGGATAAACATAGGGATAAATCTCCAGAAGAAATCATACAAGCAATCCCACATAAGACTATTTAACATGAATCTACAGACATTTTATGTGGGATGCTTTATATATGGCTTAGGAAAGATTTTTGGATACTGCTCATATATTTTCGGTAACCAGTCTCTAATGGCAGTTCTGAGTGCAACAGGGCTTGTCTCGAATAGCATATTCGCACCGATGATTAACGAAGAAGTCTTTACCTGGAAGGACTTCTGGGCAATATTTTTTGCGTTTGCTGGAACAACTCTTATAGTTATGAATACAACGATTAGCAATAGAGCATACACCTTGTGTGAACTCATGAAGATGTACAGGCGCATAGAAACATTGCTATGGTTTGGCTTCATTATTCTTGTAATCATAGTTCTTTTTGTATTTGTTAAATATATAGAAATTAATAGCAACTGGGAGCTTCCTGATGAAAATATGACATTTTTAAGAAGAGAGGGCGTTTGGTTCGATGAGGAAGGTGTTATCATGAAATACACAATGGTTTTGGCCTATGTGTGCCTGTCCTCATTCATAGCATCCTTTACGACTTTATCTATTAAGAGCTTAGGAGAGATGATCGACAAAACAATTGCAGGTGACAATCAATTTATATTTCTTACAACATATTTCTTTATCATGGTTCTCGTAATCTGCACGTTTTTTCAGATATATTGGCTCAATAGAGCTCTGAGACATTACGATGCTTTACTCGTAATCCCGATGTTCCATGTGACGTGGACTCTCTTAAGCATATTCACGGCAGGAATTTACTTCAGAGAATTTGAGCAATACACCAGCTACCAACTGGGCATGTTTGCCGGGGGAATAGGGCTAATATTTATCGGCTCCATCTTTCTAGGAAGCAGAATAACGAACAAAGCTCGAATCAAAACCAAAAGCATCGGCACAGGGCCCAAAAAGATACTAAAGAACCAATAGAACCCAATCTATCCTTGTAAACTCCATCTGAAACTGTTTTGGGTATTTATGATTCGATGATGAAAACAAGTGCATTTCAAGTATTTGGATGAAAGATGGAGACATTTACATTGTAGACAAAATTGTTGGGCATCGAAGGAGGAGAGGCGTGGAACAGTATCTTGTGAAATGGGAAGGATATCCAGACTCAGAAAATACATGGGAGGATGAAGAGAACATCTTCTGTAAGGAGCTGATAAGGGAATACGAAGAATCCCAAGAAAAATCAAAAAAAGGCAACGATCGCGTGAATAAGAAAAAAGCTGACCCTAAGAAACTTAGTAAGAAGAATCCGTCAAGAAATGGAAGAGACATCACTAATGACTGGGATATGCTTGTTGATAGAATTATATCGGTAGAGAAGAACGGACCTACTCTTACGGTCTGGCTACTATTCAAGGATGGGAAGAAGGACTGTTTTCCTGCATCACAAGTCCATTCGAAATGCCCATTACATTTACTTGAATACTATGAAAGCAACCTAGTTTTCTGCGAAGACGGAGTAAATGATACCAAGTAAAGTTCTTTATTTTATATATGTAGTGCTTGATTGTGGCTTAAAGGAGTTATAACTCTCCTATGATCCATTTGCTTGCTCTATTTTTGAAATTCTAAATGATGGAATAAGTTAGAAGTATAGTACATCTTGTGCCAAAAGAATTGCTGATAGAATATGTAGCACCTTTCTCAATTACACAGATGCTTCCTCTCTTCAGAATTATTTTGTCTTGCCCCATTTCTATGCATGCTGTTCCTTTGATCATGAAAATTGAAAAATTACAGACTGCCTGTTCAGGTTTTATGAATGCTAGGTTGTTCAGAAACAGGACCGCTGTTTCAAGCATGCTTGATGTTACGAGAGGTTCAAAAGCACTTCGTCCTCTGTATAATCCAGATATGTTTGTCACTGCAACTTCTTTTCCGTCCGAATTGTAAATTGTTTCTCCTTTATATTCGTATATTTCTCTAGACTGGATCATGCTTTTTCTTACTACAGATCTTTCAGGCTCTTTTCCAAGGCTTTGTAGCCTTTTCCTGTATCTATCCCTCATTTCCTTTGCAGGGCTTATTCCTTTGTTCTTCGATACGTCTTCCGATGAATCATTGCTATCGTTGGTACCCATACTGTCCTTTTCTTCCATTTCGAACCCAGCGGTGTCAGGCCTGTGGCAAAAGTCATTCTCTTCCTCTCCAATCTCATCATGATCTTCATTCCATACCTCCACCTTTCCGAATGAGTTTGGAGGTTCTTCGTTCTCAAGAATACTGTTTGTTTCTAATGACTCTCTGCAAGAAGGAATGGAACCATCTTTAGGCCTCGCCGATAAGCTTTCCCTAATAGCTTTTATGTCAAACAAAGTATCGCTCTGAGTATTTGGATCATCGTTTTCATTTCTCTCTTCTATGGTATCACTTTTATATATTGAGCTCTCTTCTATCTCTATTGTAGTATCATCCTTAAGTACTGATTCTGCAGTCTTCCAGTAATCATCGATGTTCTCGAGATTATCGTCGTCCTTCATCACATCCAACTTTGTTCCTGGATCCAAAACCCTTTTTTTGTATGATTTCATCTTCTTATTCAGCCTACTCGCCGATTCATATGTCTTTCGCATCACCTGAGGGCTAAACATTTTTGGTGTTTTGGGCCCAGAACTAGTCTTCCAGAATGGCTATTATTGTTCCTGCCATGCCCATAAAAGATACCCTGATGTTTATCGACATTGCTGTGAATATCACCGACAAGCTGCTGGCAAAAGACGAAGACTCCATCGAAGACGTCATTAAAAGATGCAAGGATGGCAAGGTCTTTCCGATATTTACCGGCCTTGATCATCATACAAGTAAATCCTGCGTGAACCTGGCGAGAAAATATAAAACAGTGTCAACTGTGGGGATTCATCCCACGTCATCCTCAAAGTATAAGGACGTCGATGGAATCATTCCATTGATCGATGACGACACCGTTGTTGCAATAGGTGAATGCGGCTTAGATTACGATCGTCTTGAGTTTGCGGATAAAGCTTCCCAGAAAAGGATTTTTAAGTCCCAGCTGGATTTAGGAGGAGACTGCTACTTTCTCCATTCAAGATCTTGTCATAGAGATTTTATGGAAGCTATTTCTGATTACAGGATAAGAGGTGTTGTTCATAGCTTTACTGGAAGCATAGAAGAGGCTAATGAGCTAATAAAAAAAGGACTATTCATAGGAATTAACGGATGCTCTGTAAAGACTTTGGAGGGAGTAGATGTTGTAAGAAATCTCCCTCTTGATTCTCTTCTTATAGAGACAGACTCTCCATATTGCAAGATCAGAAAGAGCTATGCTGGATTCAAGTATGCCGCATCGGATTTCAGTTATGAGAAGGCTCTAAAGAAAAGAAACGAGCCTTGCTGTATTGTGCAAATAGCTGAGATAATAAGTAATGTAACTGGGAAGGACTATAGCTATGTTGTAGAGACCGTATTTGGAAACACAATCAGGCTTTATGGGGACTTGCTGAGAAGGTCAGTGGAAGAATGGGGGCTTTGAATGGATCATGCGACTCGAGCTCTAGCATATTTAAAATTATTTTTAGGTTAAAAATTACCCCACCCTGAAGATGTCTTTCTGCAAAAACTGGGCCTCGCCATTTCTGAACAGCTTATGGTCAGAAACATCTGAAACCTGGCAAGAAAACCAGGAGGACTGGAGAATTGTCGGGACCAACCCGTTCAAGAGAAGGTCGGAAAATGCGTGCAAAATAGAGCGCAGGATTGACATTCCATCTAAACAGGCAGCCGATAATATAGAGAACTCATTTAGATTTATGTCTATAACACCCGAAACTCATTACTACATCATACAGTTTGAGAGCAAAAGGCTTGATGTTGCGTTTGTCGATGTTAATATCAACGTCAAAAAAAATTCATATGTGATATTGGAAGCAGACAGAGGGGAGGACTGTGGGATTGTGGTGGGTGTAACTACGAAGGAGAAGCTTGAGAAGCTGCTTAAGAGATACGATGACATTTCTAATGAAGTCCAACCAAAGAGAATATACAGGCTGGCCACGCTTTTAGACCTTGAGGCATTGGAAAGAAAAAGAAGTATGCAGACAAGGGCGCTAGAGTTTTGTAGAGAAAGGGCCATGTTGGGCGGACTGGATATGGAAGTTGTCGGATGTGAATACCAGTGGGATCTCAACAAGATTACTTTTTATTTTGCCAGCGACGAGAGGGTTGATTTTAGAGAGCTGGTAAAGGAGTTATATAGAGTGTATAAGACAAGAATATGGATGTGTGCCATTGAAAAGTCAAAGAATAAGTATTTGAAGGAACTTATCGAACTTTAGAGCCTTCTTTTGGTCTATGCCCCTGTAATTAGAAACCCAATAAAAGTATTCTTATATATTAACTTCTTCTCTGATAAAGAGTTTACTTTTCTCCCATGAATCCAAAAACAGAAAATCCAGAATAGAATGTCTTGCTATTTTTAATTCTTGGATTGATCTGGCGGTAGAATAATCACTTCATTGATTCTCAGGATGCTTATTGCCGCCTCAGTTGCTGCCTTTAATGACTTCATCTTGTTCATGCTAGGCTCGATTATTCCATGTTCGAAATTGTCTTGGATCCGCCCGGTTGTCACATCAATGCCCAAAAATTTTGAGTCTGAAGACTTTGCGGACTCCTTGCTCTGGGAAGACATTAAGCTTGCTACGATCTCATTAGAGTCCAGCCCTGCATTTGTGGCTAAGATCTTCGGGATCGATAGGAGCGATTCTGCATAGCGATGAATGGCGACATGTTCCTTAGAATTGACAGTGAATGCAAATTTTTCCAACATCAAGGACAATGCACATTCAACAGATCCTCCTCCAGGGACAATGTTATTGGATTCAAGTGTACGCTTCAAAACACAGATGGCGTCATGTACTGACCTTTGCATCTCATCGAGAAGTTGGCTGTTTGCCCCTCTCAATATTATTGATGCCATCTTCCTTTTGAGTCCATTGATGAGTATGCATTCTTCTTCTCCAATTGGTACCACCTCAAACTTATCTGCAGACCCCAAAGCTGTAATGCTGTCTGTCCCATTTAGGTCTGAAATTGAGTTTACTAGGCCTGTTCCTGTAGCCTTAGCAATTACAACAAGATCTTCTTTTTTACATCTTCGAACTCCGACAATCCCTGCCTCCAGCAAGATCTTGGTGCACATATCATCGATCCCTCTTGTCGTAAGAACCACATCGGCCCCGGAGTCGATAATTGCCTTGACCTGCTTCTTCGTTATTTCCAATTCCTTCTTCCTGATGTCTTCCAATCTATTGGGATCATCTACAACTATGCTTACGGTTAGTGGATTCTTGTATTTCTGAAGTCCAAAATCAATGCAGAGGATCTTAGGCTTTTTGATTTGCTTCTTCATGAAGTTAGAAGCCAGAGAACAGTTTAGAGCATATCCTTGATACAAGAATGACTCCTTCATAGAGCCTCCAGGATGCTTCAAAATGTTGATGTCCTCTATTGGATACGTGTTCTTCTTATTTTCCCCGGTAGATTCAATGCATTTTAGCGCATCAATGACAATTCCACAGAACAGCTCGTTCTCGGAATTGATGACCTTACTAGATATACTTGTTTTTACAACGTTCTTTAATGCCTTGGGTCCTAAGTTCAAGGCACTTTTGGATATGCTCTTCTTAATAAACTGCACACATTCATTAAATGCCATCTTATATCCGGAAACAACAACCGATGGATGGACTCCAGACGCTATAAGCCCAGCTCCCTTTTCAATCAAACTCGCTGCTATCAGAACAACAGATGTAGTTCCATCGCCAACCTCATGATCTTGATGTGTAGCCAGATCCACAAGAATTTTGGCTGCAGGGTCATCAACCACCATATTCTGAAGAATAGTTGCCCCGTCATTCGTAATGCTAACCTCTCCCGCCGAATCAACACACATCTTGTCTAATCCTAGAGGCCCAAAGCTTGTCTTTATTGCATTGTATACCTTCATCATCGCCTTTGCATTTCTTTCTACTGCTGATATTCCGCTGTAGCTTTCGCCACCTGACAGGATATCTGCTGTGGAAATCTCCTTGTTCATATAGGGTAAATTTTTCTCGAAATTATACATCTTTGAATTCGAGCAGAAGCATATTCATATCTGGCGTATATATCATAGCCCTACAGTACAACGCCTGCGCTTGGCATTCACGACATCTCTTAAAAAGAGTAATATTTCCAGATAAAAAATTTACCCTGATGTGGTCCAAGATTGAAGAGAACCAGACAGTGGAGATGACGGTAAATCTGAGGAGGATATGCTCCCGCCTTCCTTGGACAAGGAAAGCACCAAAGGCTGTCAAGATGCTAAAGAGGGAGATACAGAAGCACTTCAGGGAAAAGATAGGCGTTGTTATAACCAGTGACCTCAATAATTTCATACACTCACGTGGAAACAAGAAGGTTCCACATAAGGTCAGGGTTAGAGTCACAAAGGAGGCAAGTTTGAAGAATGCCGAGGAGAATGTGCTGAAGACAGATTTGGTCGTAGTTGGCTCTTTCAAGAATCTTAAGGAGGTTATTGTCGATTAATAAAATCGAACATATTGCTTTAGTTCCTATGTATTTAGTTTCTTAAGAAGGACATGGATAAAAGCTTCGTGTGGACGCCCTCAAAGATCCCCCCTTTTAAAAGCGAGATCTAGGTAGTGACAAATTATGGTTTTGCACGATCGAAAATCACTTATTCTAAATTCGAACCCCTTAAAATAAAGTGTAATGATCAGATTGAATCCACACAGTAGCTTGATCCATGGAGTAGCCGAAATTTTTAGGAAGTATGTACTGAACAGGACTTACTTATGCTTTCTAATGTTTCCAATAATTTTCATGGCAACCTTTGCAAACATCCTGTATGATTACATACCCTCGGCCATAATTCCTAAAATAGCAGAGCACATAAAAGCAAATGATCTTGATCTCCACATGAATTTAGTCTACGGGTTTTTCTTTTACGGGGTTCTTGCTACGATTTTTGAATATTTCCCTATATTTGTGATGGCTTTGATAATACAGGACATATACAGAGATTGCTACAGAGATGTTTTTATAGAATGCATGTCATTGGAATACAATACATTCCATAGCATTTCGCCTGGAGACATGGAGAGCAGAATATATAGAAAATGTAAGGCTGTTGGAGAAGCCATAGATGTTGTGATTCCCACACTCATGAATTCTGCTATATTTGTTCTGGTTGCCATGATTGATATATATAGGAGCTTCGGTGCATTGGTGTCTTTAATCTTTCTTGTGATACCTGTATCTTACATCTCGGTAACTATCTTTCTGACATCAAAGAGGAACCGCATTAGAGGGAAGTACAATGCTGCAAAGGACAAGTCTACAAAGAAGCTTGGCGATATTTTGAATAATTACGAAGTTGTAAAGTCTTTTGGTCTTGAAGAAAGAGAGTCCGAAAAGTTCTGTGCTTCTCTGATCGATAGGGTATCAACAGGGACGCAATACAGTTGTTCAGAAAATATCATTACATTCCTGCAAAAGCTCTCTTCGGTAATTCCCCACATCGGAATTCTGTATCTTTCACTCAATACCAATATTTTGACATTTGACAAAGCTATCAAACTCAACAGTCTTCATTTTATCCTTAAAGAAAGGCTGACAGAGTTTTCCAAAGAGTTTACAGAGCTCTACGAGTACTACTATGATTACTCAACAACCACCTATGAAAGAGAAGAGGATGAAAGGAATCAAATTGACATAAAGGAATTCAGCAAAGACATAGAGGTTAGAGATATGGGAATCAAAAGAGGCAATAACACTATCCTGAGCGGAATCAACTTCACGTTGCATAAAGGGGAAAAGCTGGCTATTGCCGGGCCAAACGGTGCTGGAAAGTCCACTTTTATCAATTCACTTCTGAGGTTCCTCAACTATTCCGGTGAAATCCTTATTGATGGGATCGAGATGCGCAAGTACACAAGAAAATCTACAAGGCACATAATGGCATATGTGCCCCAGGACAACTGTATTCTTGACGACACAGTTCTCAAGAACCTCCAATATGGAAACAAGGACATATCTTTTGAAAAGATCAAAGAGATTTGCAAGAGATATGGAACCCATGAGGTGTTTAGCAACCTTGAAGGGGGGTATTTAAAAGAGGCGGGGCAGCAAGGATGCGAGCTGAGTGTTGGCCAAAAGCAATACCTAAGTTTAATGAGAGCCATAATCAAGGACTCTCCTATTTTCATCTTAGATGAAGCAACCTCCGATGTTGATTATAAAACAGAGATGGAGCTCATCAATTATGTCATGTCAGTTCTCTCTGACAGAACAATAATAATGATAGTCCATAACCACTCTTTACTCAGCAAGTTTGACAACATCCTCTTCTTAAAAGATAAAACAATGAAGGGATACGGAAATGTCAAGGAGCTACTCAAGTCGTCTGAAGACTTTATCGATTTCTACCTTGGAGAAGATCCCGCCTCCGATACTGGAATTCAACCCTAAGGTCTAGGCCTTGATAGAGTCCAGACTTTTGAATAAAACCATTTAGCAAATATCAGTGGGTCACACTATCACGATTTTTATTTTACACCTCCAGCTGTAGAGACTCAACTTCGTAATTGTAAACAGATAGCCAGTACTTGTGTATCATAATGAATGTGCAGAGGATAAAAAAATGGTAGAAAAAAAGATTGTCGAAATATCTGTCTGTCATTAACCCTATGGTTTTTGATCCAACAAATGAAGCTGCATTTGCAGTTAAAAAGCATACTGTTGATATCACTAAAGTTCCATATGCCCATATCTCTCCATCTGTTTTTCTAAGTCTTTTGACCTGAAATACCATGTATAGGAAGAAAAAGAGTGGATTTAAGACAAAGAAAGGAATTGAAGCAATTTCTTTTGTCGAGGCGGTTAGCCCCGTAAATATGACAGTACCTATCCCTACAGAATAGATGGCTGTGGATATTTTGAGCAAAGTTGCAGCTCTAAACCCAAGAATTCCCGTAAACATATCTATAGTTATACTCCCTAGAAAGAGAGAAAAGAATCCCGAAGCGTAAAGCGATAGCTGGATGGATGTAAGAAACAAATGTGTTTGTTTTGAGATAGATTCCCTAAACCCCACAAGTACTGCTTCTAGTGCAGCAGATCCAAAATACAGGTTAAAAAACACAAGCATTTCTTTGCGTCCTACAGAAGAACACAGGGCCTTCACATGTCTGATCATCCTTACAGCAGATAGCATAACCACAAACAGAAGAATTACAGTTGTTGGAGAAGACACCTTGGTTTTGAACAGAAGAAATCCTCTGCTTGTGTTTTTACAAATCTCATTGCTTAGATGTTGGCACATCGGAAAGTTGGACTCTGTACACACCTTGTCTATTGGATGCATTTCTGTTTGAATAAACAAAGCGAGTTTTAAGAGAATTGGGCTCACACTCTTATAACCCTCGAGATCCCAACCCCAAATATGTCCACAACAAAACAAGAGATTCAGAACCAAATGGAACATGCAGACAACCTATTTGAGGAGATGAACAAGAAGATGGAGGCACTCAAGGGAAAACTTTTGAGCCTGTCTAAGATGGTTGATGGCATCAACAAGAAGATCGAAGACATTTCTACAGACTCGATAGCTTGAAAATACGTTTCTTAGTAAAATTAAAATTAGCATCTATTTTATTTTTGAAGTTGGATCTCATTTGATTCTTCTGCACTTTCCTCCCCAATTGCCTTCTTTTTAACATCTTGGGAATAATGATGCTCTGCATTATCCAGCAAAGACTTCATCTCTCCGAATTCTCTGAGATTTATCTCAGGTTGAATGCTTCTGAATCTATCGTGGGCTGCTCTCATTTCTAGTGAAATAGTCTGGCTCATTGGATTTTTCCACATTGAAACGCATTTGAGCAATTTGACTCTTGACTTACTTCTGCATATCTTTCCGGTATTCCTCTCCGCAGATCCCTTTTCACGCTTTTTGGCCCCTCTCTTGCATGTTACTTTCAATGGATCTGGATTCACCACCTCTACCCTTCCATATTTCCCTTCTTCTATCTCCTTCACTCCCATCAGTCAAACAATGGGATTACAGAGAATCCGTATTTGTGATCTAAACTATTGAAAGGCCAGAAAAGCTGTATACTGTAATGGTCAATAAATATCAACAAGCCTAGCAATGCTTGGATATTTGATGACCTTAAAAAATAATCCCTACAAACATTGGAGATGAAAACAAAAGTGTTCACAACATTGACCGAACGCCAACTGCTTGAAGAAATGAACGAGTCTCTTACAAAATCTCCTGTATCAACTAGAAGCGCAGTAAAGGCTCTAAACAACCTATTTTACATGTTGAGCACAAGAAGATTGTCTGAAGCAACAATTAGAAGCGTCTATGTTGCGCTTTTAAAGGGATTCCAGTCGAAGGACCTCTACTTGAAGCTCTGTATATACTCTGCCATTGAGAAAATGTCTAAACTTACTGATGAAGGCTTGGTTGGAATCAACATACTAATGAATGATTTAAATGGAAAGATCCCTGAAAATACTAAGGCAATGACTTTGAGAACCTTATTTTCTATTGTACCCTACGAAATGGTTTATGATTTTAGAAAGTATATAAACCAGGCTTTTGTGTCAACTTCAATGGCCAGAAGAGACATGTCTGTTGTTGTGGTTTACAGATTGCTTTGTAGCAATTTTGTGCAGGTAAAGAAATGGCTTGAGGGGATTGATCTTACTGGAAATCCTTTGATGGATTACCATATTGCTAGGTTTCTAGCTCAGTCAAAGAGGCTTCAGCTGAGCTCTATTGAGAATCTCAGGGGGCCTGCAGGGATAGTAGGAATCAGGATGGCAGCAGATATGCTAAGAGAAAATAGCGAGGCACTTGTTATTTTTAGAAAGTTTCTTAACTCGAAATTTTGCGACGAGGTTGTGTTCATGGAAGCTGCAAAGGTGGTATCTGGGCTTAGTGAGGAGTATGGATCGCAATTTGTCGACCAAACGATCCAGTCCTTACGAATATTTCTTAGATCTACCAACATGATTCTACAGTTTACTGCCATGAGGATTATCTCGCAGCTTGCACAAAAATATCCTCAGAAAGTTTCTGTTGCTAATAAGGAAATCGAGGATCTCGTATCATCTGAAAACAAATCTATTTCGATGTTTGCAATTACTTCTCTGCTTAAAACAGGAACGGAGGAGACAATTGACAGGCTTGTGAACTTGATTCCGAGTATGGTTCACGATATGAGCGACGGATTCAAAAAGATTGCAATTGAGACGCTAGAGTCACTGAGTGGCCTTTTTGAGTCGAAAAAAGCATTATACATCGACTTTCTGGGAACATCACTGCTTCAAAAAGGAGAACTCGAATTCAAGAAATACATAATTGATGTTATCTCAAGAGCTACAAGAGATGATGATGCAAGAGAAAAAATCCTTGATATTCTTTGCGCCTATATTGAAGACTCCCAATACTATCAGATAACGCTAGACATCCTAGGGATATTCGGTAGGGAGATTCCTAGATCAAGAACACCTGGAAAGTATGTTGTTCATGTATTGAATAGACTTGTTTTAGAAAATAACCATGTAAGAGCAGGGGCACTGCAATGCCTATACAATATCTCTTCCATTGTTTCGCCGTCAACAGTTGAGAATGCAATGAGAAGATGCCTCAATGACCAGGACGAGTCAATTAGAGAAACAGCAGCCTTTCTGTTGAGAAATATGAGGTTGGCAAGGGCATACGAGCCCTTTAGCCTCGATGAGCTTGGAGATCTCAAGGCCCGTGTGCTTCAGCATATAGGAAAGCCTTGTGAGGGCAAAGAGATCGAAAAGGACCCCTTGATAAAGAACTGTAGAGAATTGGTTCTTACTGAGGCTAATACAGACGTACAGATAAAGGTTGTTAAAAGAATTTATGAGGATAAGCTGGTGCTTCAGTTTTCATTGAAGAACAATCTTGAGGGAATTCAGATATGTGATGGGATATTAAATCTTGCCAGCTCTGATTGTGAGAAGAGAAGCCTGAGTATAAAGATCGACCAGATAGATCCGTTGGGTTCTATTTCCGTTGAAAGGGAATGGAATTTAAAAGAAGGATGCGTGATTAATGGTGCATTTGATTACACCATCTGCGTTGAGGGAGATATGTCTGATACTGAGACGGATTCCATTTCTCTTTATCCCTTCCAGATAACTACTCTGGATTTTGTAAGACCCGTTAGGATAAAGAAAGTCCCAGGAAAAAAGAACGAGATCACGTTCAACCTCCAAGGAGACATTTACGCTGCAGGAAAGAAAGTTTTGGATCTTTTGAACATGAAGATAATAAGCCAGGAGACAGAGAACAACACAATGACAATTTTGTCACATGGGGAGTATTATGAAACACCGATTGCCATACATGTAAATCTGGCTTATAATGTAGCCTGTAAGTGCATTATTGAAGTATATTGCGATAATGAGCACATGGCACAGAAGATTACCAAACTATTCGATTGATTAAATGCCGTCTTGTTGCATCTAACCCAAAACTTTCTCGGCTTAGGTGGTGTCGCCCCTTAACCCCGGGCTTTCAGGTATCAACACCGAAAATATATAAATTATCGTATGGGAATAAAGATTTAATGGTCTAAAATTGGAAGATGACCATATAGGATGCTGTCGTCAAGCACAGACCCATCAGGAATGCATATCTTACTTTTCTCATCCGCCAGTATGATAACGGTTCCCTTAAGAACAACATTCTTGCCGAATATAACGTTGCCACTTACTGTTAGGATGTCCAACTCAAGAATATCTGGAATCCCTTTGAAACATTTCTCATAGTTTTCTATTTTTGAGAAATTCTTTCCAATAAGTCTGATTGCCGGACACGTCTTCGGGACTCTTGATGGATGAAGCTGAAGCGTCCCATTCTTCTCAACAAATAGGTTGCTTTCAACAAGAAATAGATCAGAGCAGGTCTTCACAGGTAAGAATCTAGATCGCGGAACAACGACACCACAAGAGTTGGGGAAGTATTTGATTGCAGACCCTATAGCTGTCTCCAACTGAATAACCGTTTCATCTCCTAATGTCTTCTTGTTCTCGATAATATCCAAATCAAAAAAGCCTTTTTCTAGCTTTTTCTTCATATCCTTTAAATTTATCCAAATATTGTTCGTATTGAATATTGTGAATTTCTTGAAGCTTGTAAACTCCGATTTCTTGCTTGATGGGACCTGGGCTATTTCAAGAAGTCTCAATGCCCCCTTATATTCTATAAGGGTTCCTCCTTTGACATCTGCACGTGTCTTATCAGTCACCTCCATAAGAAATCCCAGATCATTGGTAGCAAAATACTCCAGAAGCTTCAGGTCTACTGTGG
Source organism: Encephalitozoon hellem ATCC 50504 (assembly GCF_000277815.2). Taxonomy (NCBI): domain Eukaryota; kingdom Fungi; phylum Microsporidia; family Unikaryonidae; genus Encephalitozoon; species Encephalitozoon hellem. Next base: position 20,721 of record NC_018470.1, read on the forward strand.
AAGCCAGGTTGTCAATGTTAGACACGAAAAGGTATTCATACCCATCATTCAGAAGCTCCTCTAGCATCCCACTATTCTTTAATGAGTAAAACAAATCTCCATGCCCTGGTGGATACATTCCCTTATCTCCGTATTCAGATGAGACAGGGAGTAATGTTTCCGACGAGATTCTTGGAAACTTGCTTTGGGAAAACTTCCTGATTCCATCATATCTAAATATGATCTTGTCTGTCATCCCTTCGGTATTGAACGAGTTCATCAGTATCAACGGAACATCTATGTCGTACTTTGAATTCAAGTATCTGACTTGCTTAACAATCAGATCTATGAAATTCTTACCATCTTTAACAGATATGGCACTCTTTGGCCCTACACATCCCATCGTTGTTCCAAGCCCGCCATTAAGTTTTAGTATGGCTAGCTTCTTCAACAGTTCTTTGGATTTTTCTGTTGGCCCTGGTATTTCATCGTATTGAATAATCCTATCTTTTGGCGACCTAATTGTTTCCCATACTATCTTCTCATTTCTTGTTCTGAGATATCTTTCAAATAATCTGTGGAATTCATCTAAGTCCCCAGGATTTGGATGATTCTTCTTCATCTTTTCTAATGTTTCTTTCATTTCCTTCAAAAGCTTGCAGGTGCACTTGTCGTCGAACTCATCTAAGAATCTATGGACATCTTTGTCCTCATCACCGGAGAGTGTGGCCTCTTTGTTCTTATTATCTTGCATACGGCCTTTCTTCTTCACTTTATTTATAGTAAGTAGATTCATTTCAATTTGTCATTTCTGTATCTACCATTGGCTGAGAATATTATGTGTTCCAATTATTTTAGAGCTATCAATAATGTGTCAACACTATAGAGGTGGTTGGACCCAAGGCAGTTGACAAGTATGTTCTAGTTATATCAACAAAACTTGAGGGAAAGTAAACATACCCAATTAAAAAGTTTTTTTTTCATGAAAGACAATGAAAATTTCTTTATTGGTATAATTAGAAATGGCCATCATTTCTTCTTTTTTTGTCACCATCTTGCTCCTTACTTTTGCTTTTGTTTGAGAAGTTAGGAGTTAGTATTGAATATGAAGGGCTAGTAGGTGAGTATGAAGGGCTAGTGGGCGAGTACGATGGACTAGTAGGTGAGTACGATGGACTAGTAGGTGAGTATGAAGGGCTAGTAGGTGAGTATGAAGGGCTAGTGGGCGAGTACGATGGACTAGTAGGTGAGTATGAAGGGCTAGTGGGCGAGTACGATGGACTAGTGGGCGATAACCTTCCACTTAAATCTCTAGGATATGCCATTTCAAGGTGTGTAGGACTCCAATTACCACTGTTGATTGATAAAGAATCAGATGAAGGTGTACTAATCATCGGAGTAACAGGATCATTGGGCTTGAATACAGGATTTGATAGTGGAATAGCTTTATCCAGCTTCTTTACATCCAACATAATTTCAACATTTCCAGTCCCCATAGGTGCTAACTGCCCCATCATAATATTCTCAGTTATTCCTCTACATAAATTCTTCTCTGATACCAGTGCAGCATCTAGGAGTATCTCTACAGTTTCTTCAAAAGAACTTCTTTTTAGCGCACCAGCCCCAGCCTTGTTGACACCATGCCTGGTTATACCACACAGATACCCCCTCATTGTCATTACATCAGCAAGCAAACTCATGTGCCTATAATTGACATATGACCCGTTTCCATCTATCACTATTGCCAGTTCCCTTAAAATAGATTCCCTTGCAGCTTCAATTCCTAAGGTTTCAGCAATCTCAATAAGATCGTTAGAAACAGTAAGTCTACTGTTCACCGCAGGATTTCCTAGAACCTGCGGAAGACAAATCCCGTCCGTTTGGAGATACCACTCCCTTCTGTCCTTGTCCTCACTTATATAAACCTTTTTGACATTCTTATATCCTCCAAGCTGAAGTTTTAGTAGTGTGTTCAATACAGTCGTGTAGAAATTTAAGGACTCATCATCCGACTTTGTAATTCGAACTCTTATCACCAAATCAACCGCATTTTCATCACTACAAATCACATGGGCTCCATTCCCCAGCTCTTTCTTGATAGATGCTGCAACATATTCCATATTGGTTCCTCTGCCAATAAGTTTGGCTCTATCAACGATAAGCCTAATCAAAAATGGAGATAAACATGAAAAGTCAACATCGTCATCGGGAAATTCAAAATAAGTCTCCACGAAGTCCTTGTCCTCGTCAATCTCGGTGCCTGTTATTTCAGGATCGTAGTATATTTCCGAGGAAAGACATAAATCCTTCACACACAAACATTCTATCTCGTTCTGAATTGCCTTTGCAGACTCAATTGTTTTACAGTGATCCTTATCAAGATATATCTTCATGGATGGCGTCTTCAGGTTCTTTGTTACATTGAAAATTTCTTTAAGTCTAGGAACACCCATAGTCACTGTGGAGGAAACCCCAGCCAGGTGAAATGTGTTCAACGTCATCTGTGTCGCAGGTTCTCCAACAGACTGTGCAGCCAATGTTCCCACCATTTCGTTTGGTGTTATCCTAGCTTTCAGGATCTTTGCTTTTGTCATCTCCACAACCCAGTTGAATGCCTCGGTATTCAGTTTATGCTCAAGAAGGACTCTTTTTACATTCAAATTTGTTCTTATAAGTACATTCAGGATTTTGTTAGATGTCATAAGATTCCTATGAGCCTCAAGTATATAGTAAGGAGAGACGTCTCCAACAGAAAGATGAAAAGCTCTCTTTGCTGTTGCTAAGAGACGAGTAAAGTTGCAGGGGCTCATTACGGCGCTCTTGTAAACTTCCTTGACCTGATAGTCTCGCTCTATGTCTATTTCTCCCGGCGAAATTGGTGGAGGTCCTTCAAATATCTCTCCAACTAACCATTCATATTCTTGATCCAAAAGCTTCTGTAAGTCGACATCTGAAGAAAGCATTCCATAGACTTCCTCAGAAACTTGGCCTTGGGTAATCGCCAACTTCCCGTCCCCAAACATATCAATACAATATCTTTTTGCGAAGTTCTTTACATCGACCTTCTGAGATTCCAGAAAAGTAGCATCAAACCCGTCCTCACCATACTTTACCTGATACACCAGCCCATTTCCACTTCTAACACTTTCATCCTGCCTCACAATAGCATCCTCAAGCGCCTTCACCAACCTCCTCTGGATATAGCCCGTTTCTGCTGTCTTGATTGCTGTGTCAATCAGTCCTTCTCTTCCTCCCATCGCATGGAAGAAAAACTCCTCAGGATCTAGCCCGGTTAAATAGCTGTTTTCAACAAACCCTCGGCTCCTCCCAGTGTAATCATCCTTTACAAAGTGAGGGAGTGTTCTGTGGGAGAAGCCAAATGGAATTCGCTTTCCTTCAACATTCTGCTGCCCTACACAAGCAGTCACCTGCGAGATATTGATAAAAGACCCCTTGGACCCTGCAAGAACCATCGTCTTCATATTGTTATTTCCACTTAAGCTCCTCTGCGCACTTGTTCCACTTACATCTCTTGCTCTATTTAGTACTAGGTTTAAATGGCTTTCAAAGCTTTCTTTCATAGTCATTCCAGGAAGCCTCTCAAGACGATTTTGGCGTGCATTTTCAATTATAACTGAGACCTCCTCCTTTGCTTTTCGAATCGCCTCCTCGACCATCTTTACTGTTTTGGCATCTGCAATCGTATCTCCAATTCCTATAGAAAACGTATGGATTCCAGTCATGAAAACGTTTATCATCCTCTGTACACCATTAAAAAACTGCGCAGCTCTTTTGGGCCCAAAATCATTGAAGATTATATGAACAAGTCCACCTTGTGTTGCTCCTGCTGCCTTTTTGTCAATCACTCCAGAATGAATATACCCGTCTTGTATAATGACCTTAGTGTCATTAATATTTTCACTATCTTCATCGTTATGCTCAGAGGAAAATCCAGTATAGTTCATATTTGGAAGAACAAAGCTCAGAATTTGTTTTCCTGTCCAAAGCCTCATAGGCTTTGCTATTGCAGGTCTTTTCAGCACCTTCATGATGTCATAGTCTTTTGTTCTTCTGAACCCTATATAGCCCGTGCTTCCTGGCGGTGTATCGCAGAATTCTATGTTCACTGCATACAATAACAGCATAACTTCTCTTTCATTCAAAAAGGTGTCTCTCAAAGTAAACAGCCGTAGGCCTGTAAGTGTATCTTGCACAATACCCATAACAGGTTTGTTCGACTGGGGTGAGATAATCTGCTTCGATACAAGTGCCAGCTCCTCAAGCTCGGCCTTGGATGTATAGCTTTGGGGCATGTGGAGATTCATTTCGTCTCCATCAAAGTCTGCATTGTAGGGTGATGTAACACTAAGATTCAACCTAAAGGTCTTATCGTCCATCACCCTAGCATAATGTGCCATCATTGACATCTTGTGAAGCGAGGGCTGCCTGTTAAACAGAACAACATCTCCTGTCTGCATGTGCCTTTCTACAACATATCCCTCCTCCAGCTTTATATCACTTTTGTTGAAATTCAGATCTATCTTCTGTCCATCAGACCTAAGGACATAGTTGGCACCAGGATGCTCATTAGGTCCTGTCCTTACAAGCTTTTCGAGCCTGTCTATGTTGAACGAAGTAACCTTCTCTGGGAATGTGTGAATCTTTGCAACCTCAAGAGGAACACCAACCTCTTCAAGTGATAGATTCGGATCTGGTGTTATTACAGTTCTTGCGCTAAAATCAACTCTCTTACCCATGAGATTTCCTCTAATTCTTCCTTCCTTTCCTTTTAACCTGGCAGACAATGACTTTAGTGGCCTTCCGCTCTTCTGCAGCGCTTGCGGCTGCCCTCCAATGTCATTGTCTATCAGCGTTGCAACGTGGAACTGTAGCAGCTGCTCATAGTCTCGAACAATATGTCCAGGTGCTCCCTCCTGTTCGTACTTTTTCAGATACCCATTCGACTTTATGATATCAGCCAACTTATGTGTAAGGTCATCTTCTCCCCGCAACGAACCCTCCATCACAATTGAAGGGCGGACTGAAGGTGGTGGAACAAGCAGCACAGTAAGTATCATCCATTCAGGCCTACTGTACTTCAAGTCAAACCCCATATACACACAATCCTCATCGCTTATCTTCTTAAATATACTATAAACCCTTTCCCCATTCAGCATGACCTTGCCCTCGTTACTTTCTTCTCCCTTCATAAAGGCAACAAGAGTTAGACCCTCCTTTTTGACCACAGGCTGCCTGTTTCCACATCCACTTCTTTCATCACCAACGGCCTCTCCCTCACACACAGTCTTGCCTTTACTCATGCTCCATACACTGTTAAGCGTGGACTTCGCCCCTCTCTTCGGTATTTTGATCTTGGAGCAATAGAAGCAAACACACTCTAGGACCTTCTTAATTTTTGAAATGTATCCAACATGAAACATAGGCTTCGTAAGCTCAATATGTCCAAAATGTCCTGGGCATGAGAAGTTGTCCCCCCCACAACTCTGGCAAAGATACATCCTGTCAGTCGTCCCCATTCTCAGATCAATAAGCCCTCCAACCTTTGGAACCCCACTTTCCATGACCTCGGGATGAACAATCAAGGCAGCACTCCCATTTCTTATTTCCTCTGGTGAAAACAGGCCGAACTGTATCGACTTGATCTGTTTCTTTACTTTCTCCTCAAACATGAATGGGGTCTGATGCAATGACCTTTAAGGCTGAAATTTTTGTTGTGCAACACCCCTGGAAACACACAGGATATGAACATCCCTTCTTGCTGGGTATTTTATCTTATGGATAACGAGTGCACATCAAGGTCCGGTATTCTCCATTCACGGAATGGGAAACAGTAAACAGTATAGCCTCCATTTCCTTTAATAGAACACATGACTAACTCTTGGTATACAAAACTACTCTTCAGATGATATCCATTCAAATTCTCTCTCGATTTTCATCAATTCCTCATCTGTAATGTTGCAGTCCACTCCAATAAATTCCGCAAGCTCTCTTGTGTTCTTATGCTTCATCTTCTCCGAAATAATCTTACAACACAGCTCAAGAAGATATGGATATTCAAGATAATTTGCACCATTGCATATATCCAGCAGCGTTCTGTTGTCATACTCCACGAAGAAGTTGAAGTCTGACTGCTTGAATCTTATCTCCAATGGATTGTAGTCCTCGGACAACTGAGAGGTATCTATTTCCATGTATTTTCGGATTATTTCGAAGACAGGTGATGACACTTGAAGGGTAATGGGGTTTTCCCACACAGTCGATGTGCACACATTTTTTATCAAGATACTCTTATATGCCTGCTTTTCCTCTATCTTAAATATGCGCCCATCTGTTGTCTCTATCTCAATCATTCCCAAGTGGCGATTTCGGGGGATTAAAAACAATGGAGGATGTTGATGCCAAAGGTAAAGAGGAAGGATGGCTATTCCACCAAGAAATGATCTCCTTATACACTCTTAATTCCATTTCTACTGATAAGGGCTTATGGACGAAAGAACCAGAATAGGCATAATAGGAGACGAAGAAACACTCACAGGGTTTTTGATAGCAGGAGTAGAGAACGTTCACGACAATCCAAATCTTGTTCAAGTAACACCGGACATGGCTGAAGATGACCTAAAAAGGATTTTTTATTCACTAACAGCCAGAAAAGACCTGGCCATGATCCTTGTTTGCGACTTTGCTGCAGAAAGACTGAGTGAAGAGATAGATGCGTATGATGAGGTGGTTCCTGCTGTGTTAGTTATTGCATCGAAAAATAAATATGCCTAGTCTTGCACCTTCAATGCCATGCACACCACAAAAGTCATTTTAATGGGATTGCTTCCTCAAAGATAAACACAAATAGAGGAGACGATTTATTTCAACGGTAGGACTTCTGGTACCTTGCACGTGCGCCTGGGCCTCCAAACTTCTTCGGCTCTCTCTTTCTCGAGTCAGCAACAAGGCTAAATCTGTCAAAATCCAACAATCTCTTTTGAATTTCTTGTTTTTTCCATTCGTCAAGGTAGTTCCCATAGAATGCAAGTATTGCCTTCGAAAAGGCCATTCTCACTGCATACACACGGGAGACCTCCCCTCCAATCTTGCATGTTATGTCAAATGAAAGGTCCTTGATGTTAGCATACTCAACAATGCATATGATCTCCTTGAGCTTTGCAATCATCAAGGTGTTTGTAATAAGCTTGAAAGGAACCTTGTTGATTCTTATGGAAAACTCCCCTGAATATGTGCACACACATGTGGCAATTGCTCTTTTCTTTCTACCCAGAGTGGTGACTGACTTTACAGATCTACTCATTAAAAGGGCTAAAGCATTTGAAAATTTTTAACCCCAATGAAAGGCAACCACGTACTGCCAAACAATCACTTTCGCAAGACGTCTTTGAAGATAAAGGTCCATCATGATCCCGAAACGAAGCTTAGGGTAATGGAGGAGAAGAAGATTCGAAAGGCCAAGTCGATGTTCCCAATTCCTTTGAAGAAGCTCAGGCCAGTGATTCGATGCCCTTCTATCAAATACAATCGGAATGAAAGACTTGGAAGGGGCTTTACGGCAGCCGAGTGTGAAAAGGCAGGGCTTGACTACAGGCATGCCAGGCGTCTTGGAATAGCTGTCGATCTAAGGAGACGGGACACCAACCTTGAAGCCCTTGAAAAGAACGTAGACCGTATCAAGACCTATCTGAGCAAGATCACTATATACGAGAGTGTCAAGGAGGCGAAGGAAAAGGGTGCTAAGCCGTATGCAAAGAAGATTATGCCTTTCGTTAAGCCCAAGGTCGTTGTTGGATCTATCTCGAGGGATGAGGTTGCTTCTTATGAATAAATTCGATTCTATTTATTTGAGGTTTTTATGCGTATGTCATATACCCTTGGGGTGCTTCCACAATGTAGCTCTGGAAATATCTCCATTGTCGCTATTTTTGAGATGTTGTGGCCGAGTGGTCTAAGGCGACGGATTTGAAATCCGTTGAGGTTTCCTCTCGCTGGTTCGAATCCAGTCAGCATCGCTTTTTGCCACGGCCATTGTCTTTCCCATTCATTATGGTCGATTCACTTCGATACACATAAAAAAATAATTCAGGTAATCGAGAGGGACTCCTACAAAAACTTGTGAAGATGGAAGACCAAAGAATAAACTTAATGCTGGAGTCTTTGTATCAGATAGAAGACATGATGGCCTCCAAGGTGACTTCAAGCGATATTGAAGAAGTAAGAGGTGCGGTGGCTGTAGTGAAAGCATACAACTATAGGGAATTTAGGGAAATAAGGACCTTAAGTGGAATTGAAGGACTAAACAATCTGGGAAGACAATACGTGCTTAACAAGCAGATCCACGGAAAGAGTGGGTCCTTTCTGTTTTTCACAAAGGACCTCAAGTTTATTGTGAAGACTATAAGGAAAAATGAGTTCTACTGTATCAGGAGGATGATAGAGGAATATAGGACGTACATCCTTCAGAACCCAATGTCCTTTTTGTGCAGGATACTTGGATGCTACAGCATATGGACGGGAGATGGCGAGGAGTACTTCATAGTAATGGAAAGCATGATGAAGGGATTCGGGATGCAGGAGATCTACGATCTCAAGGGGATGTCTGTAAATAGAAAGGGGCATTCCATCTCCAGCCTAAAGGAAATGGACTGGATTGAAAATAGTAAGAGAATAGATCTTAAAGGTAAGAAGGAGGTAGTTATATCCCAGATAAAAAACGACGTACAATTTCTAAAAAGACATAGGATCATGGATTACAGCTTCTTTGTATCCTTTGGGACTGAGGGAGAAGAAAGGCTTGGCTCATTTTCCTTATCCAAGGATCATGGTCGTACGTCTGAGAATGAATGTGTGTACTTTGGAATAGTAGACATTCTTACACAATGGACCTTTTCAAAGAGGATGGAGAGGCTGCTTCATATACTCTGCTGTAAATCGAACAGCTCCTGCCTGAATCCTGATGCATACATGGATAGATTTTTGACTATGATTGAGACAGACATTTTCAAGTGACAGACTCAGAGATATGGTGAGTCAAAAGCCAGAAGCCACAAGTAGGAGACGAGGTCTTCGAATTTCTATTGAATTTTGTATAAAGTAAAATCTGATTTGTCTCTGTTTGGAATATAAGCAGCAGGATAGGAGAAGGTACAGAATGGGGTGTTCGGAAGGCCGGTCGGAAAGAGAAATAAAGGATGCTGGTGCCCCGGAAATGGAAAAGGATAGTTGCGTCGAGACAAGGCTAATGAAGAAGAGGTATATGGAAGCAACCTGTGACCTAGACAGGTTCCATGAGGACATAGAAATGTATGGAGAAAAGAATCTTCTAAAGCTGATGAAGTTTAGCACTGGGGGGATGAGAGGACTGATGAGAAGCGGGTTTAATGGGATTAATGAGGTCACATGTAATCTCATTGGGACCGAGCTTTGTAGAAGGTTCTCCAGCATTGTGATAGGATGCGATGGAAGATATAACTCTTTGAACTATGCAATTCTTCTTAGGGAAATATTTAGACTTAATGGGAAAGAAGCTGACCTGTACCCAAAGGTTGTGACGCCATTTCTCGCCTTTCTTACATGCAAACTTGGAGCAGAAGCCGGGATAATGGTTACAGCATCGCACAATCCCAAGGAATACAATGGATTTAAGGTGTACACATCGAAAGGAGGCCAAATAGGCCCTCCATTGGATAGGGAAATAGAGGAGTCCATGAAAGCTCTCGATCTTACACAGTTTGATAGAGAGGGAAAGCACGGAGATATATTCAGGCGAATAAAGGAAGAAAACGATGCACTGCGAGGAACACTGTCTTGCAGAAAGACAGAAAGTGTTGGCCTAGGGGACACAGATGTTTCCAGGAGAAACGAGCTCATAGACGCCTACAACAAATGGATGTTTGAGGGCTGGGATGACAGAGTAATCCAAAACATCAGAAGTGTGAATCTCTCGGTTCCTATAGTTTTCACAGGCCTTTGTGGAGTTTCTGGAGAGTTTGTGAAGAGGGCCCTGGAATTTTACAACCTTGACAGTATTATACATTTTGTCGATGAAGAATGCTGTCCAAATCCAAATTTCCCGGGGCTCCCCTTCCCAAATCCAGAGGTTGTTGAAACCCTTCTAAGGTCAAAAAGGTCGAACCTTGCAGACATTTTATTCTCTTGCGACCCAGACGGAGACAGGTTTGGGCTTTCAGAAAGAATTGATGGAGAGTGGATTGACTATAATGGAAATGAGATAGCAGCCATACTTATGCACTTCTTTGTGGAAAACTTTTCTCCATCGGACCTTGCATTTGTAAATACCTATTTATGTAACGGCCTCATGGAAAAGGTTTGCTCTGTCCATGGAATTGAGTATCTGAGGACGGAAACAGGATTTAAGAATGTTAGTCGGGCTGTCGATTCTGTGAAGAAGAAGAATGTGTTTGCCTACGAGGATTCCCTCGGGTTTCTGTTTGGGAACGGCAAGGAGAAGGACGGAATCAAATGCGTAGTCCTTATGGCATATATAGTTCAGAAAGAGCTTCCAAGTAAGATTCTAAAGAAGATGGAAGCATATGGAAGGTTCAGCTCTGTGAATATTCATGTGAGATGCAGCGATCCTGACAGAGTCCTTGAGAAGGTCCTCAGAAAGCTTTCAAATGTAGAGACTGAAGGCAAGAGAAGTACAGTAAGATTCGACGATTACAAGGCAATATTAAGGGTGAGCGGGACTGAATCGATGGTGAAAATTTATGTAAGCTCCACAACACTCGACAAAAAAGACCTTGTTAAGTCGGCTGATGATTTTGCCAACAAGTATGTTAGAAGTGAGATATCTCACAATTGACAATGCTTCGAATGGCAAAGGATGTTCAAGAGAATGGTACCAACCTGTATTAAATTGTTTTACTTGGCCCATGCTTTTTTTGGCAATGTCTGAACCATCCAAACTTTGTGGACTTTCCATTTGACTTATGGCCTAACACCACCCAATCATTGCAGATTGCGCAGAATCCTTCTGCCTTATCCCCCACATATTTTATTTGGGGCTCGGGATATCTTACTCCCTTCGAATTTATTCCATGCTTATAGTTCATATGATACCAGTAGCTACTTGTCTTTAGTTTGAACCATAGGTTGCACATCCTACAGTATCCTTCTCTCAGTCTTCCAGTGCCCCTAATCTTCCTAGGCTTATAGACATCTCCATCTCCTTGCTTCTTAATTTCCTTTGGATGGATAACCAGGTCGTCGGCGCAATCGTTTATGATGACGGACTGGAGTAATCTGTCATCAAACAGCTCTGTAAATCCGCAAGTGCCATCCAGCCCGTAAAGATCCTGGAAATCAAGAGCCGTGCTGCACACGGCAGGATCCAGTATCAGAAAGTCATCCAGATAAAGTGCTGTTTTGTCTGAGCTCATCGCACCTTGTTCATGCTCATAAAGAAATAAACATTGTGCCCTATATTAGAGTTCACTTAATAAAGTGGAGTGGATTGACTATTTACAACATATGTGGAGGGCAAAAAAGCTCTCCCACCGGGATTCGAACCCGGGTCACCCGCGTGACAGGCGGATATGATATACCACTACACTATGGAAGATGCTAGCTGTCACTGTACAGTCCAAGTCCTTGCTGGTGACGCCCATGCATCCCAAAACATAGAATCAATTCAGCACCATCCCTTTGGATGTATCCTCTGACACTCCTGAGAATATCAAGAAATAAAATAGTGGAGCTGGAGCTCAAGAACAACGACCAGCTAAGAGGGCTGCTTTACAAATGTGACATGGCCATGAACCTTCATCTTAAGAGCGCTACCATCCAGAAGGAAGACGGAACCTCGGTTTTCATCAATGAGTGCTACTTAAAAGGCACGTCAATCAAGCTTGTAAAGCTGGAGTCAAAAATCCTTTTGGAACAGAAAGAAGAGGATGTATCTAATAAAGCATGATTAAGTTTTATCTTCGGAGAACCTCCACTGCCAGAACATTCCCACAAAGGCCGTTATTATCCATATGGCCACCGGCGTGGATATAGATGTAAGTTCTAGGTATTCAGTGTCCTCAAGGTCTAGTATTAAATCATAGAATCCCATTTCATTATTTTCTGTGATAAGCTCGATTGAAGTCAGTAGTATAAGTGATCCTGTGATTCCAAATAGAATTAGAAGAAAATATTTTGCTACTCTTCTTGTTATGTAATATAGCACTCCAAAAGACGCAAGAAGAAGGATGTAGAAAGCTTCTGGATTAGATTCCTTGTACGTTTCAAAGCCTATGTGGAAAAACATTCTATATATAATGTAGAGCCCAACTATAAACAAAAGATTACTGGCCATTTCGAGCGCCCACACAAGAATAGACCCCAGCAGGAAGGAGACGATCCACAGGGAGGCTGGGTCATTGTTTTTGCCTCCAAAGACTTGTTTCATGGTTTGCAGCACATCTGGAGGAATATGGTATTCTTGTATCGTTTTGGGGGAGACATTGTTAAGACCCTCTCTTATATCACAGAAGTTGTAGTATAGAAGCGCTGCTATGTACGGTGCCAGAGATATCCTTGGGTATCGAGAACCATAGAAGGTTACAAAGAATGAGCCAGCAAGTATGGCCCATGCGCCGACCGAGTTGGGGAAGAACATGTTCTCGTAGTACATTACAAAGTCATCGATAAGATCAAATATGAAGTAGCACGATGCCTTCCTGATGAAGAGCAAAGAAAGAGCAATCCTCATCCAGTTCCTGTAACTCAGCCATAAAATCGATTTCATCAGCAAAAACTAATAGTGTTTCAGGTTCAGGTAGGGGCCCAAACAAATGATCTCAAAGCAAAAAACAATTTAATATAGGGAATTTGCTATTCTTTCTTGTCTTTAACAGGTGGCCTAAATTTCAGGGGATTTCTACGATAGAACCCCCAGGACGGAACTACAACAACGACAGAAACAACCAGAGTTCCAACACTTATGTACATTGTGTACACAAGGTCATTAAGCAAGACACCAACTATAAGTGCTGCCGTGTATCCAACCCCAAATATAAGATACATAAGATCAGATGCTAGTTTCTGACCTACATAATCAATTGGCGGATCGATCTTTGACAGAAGAGACCTGAACATTTCAGGGCTAGAAAAAATTTCTATAAGCTCTCCTCTGCACTCAGGAGGGAATCCCCTACAATGTTTTTGTCTCTTTGGTACACATAGATAAACGGGACTGCTGTGCAAAACATAAGATGCCCCGCAGACAGTAGCGAATACCCCTTGGAAACAGCCTCTCTAATCCTTGCTGGGACTCTTTCAATGGACTTTTCCATGTAGTAATAAATAACTATTGGAACTTTCTTTATTACTGGAAGCTTCTCGTATTCCTCCACTGCTTTGCTCCGAAGCTTAGAATCATGTTCCATCATGAGTTGGGGGCCTTTCTAAACAATTTTAGCTTTGCTCCCAAAGCTCTTCATACTTCCTCTTCATCATTTATCTCCATCTTCATGTTGTTTTTTGTGGTAAAGTGCAATGCCAAGGCACCAGTTACCATGCAAAAAAGACACATTCCAAGCAGAATGAGTATGCAAAGAGACACCCCTGTCCCATCAAGCCCCCGGAGCTTGATTTGATCCTCTCCCATCATTTGTATGCCAGGGCCTTCAAATACTACCCCATTCAATTGGTTCTGAAATGACGCCTTTGTTGCATAGTGCACAGGTGAAATACAGACAGCCCATCTAAGCCAGCTGGGTATGGTTTTTGGATTGTTGAAGGACCCACTGTAGACCAAGAACACAAGCAGCCCCATCGTCCCCAGCACTTGTGAGCTGTTCTGCGTAGATGTCATTGCACCAATAGCTAGCGAATATGCTATTCCAAACAGTATTAGAGACCCCAAAATAACTAGGAACGTTAGAAAAGTCTCTATGCCAGGCCTCAGCCCAATCATCCAATATATTATTATCACATAGGGCATCTCTATCAGAAAGTTGATAAATATCTCGGAAACATACTTGGCCATAAATGCAACAATCCCCGAGTACATTCCAGATCTTCTTTCCCTGAGTATTACAAGTCTTTCCTCAGAAAATATATTGAATATGGGGTTGGCCACTCCAAAGAGCACGTTTGTTAGAATAAACGTTATTCCTCCCACCCTGGTATGTATACTTTCTATAGAGTATCCCATTTGTAAGTATGCAAGCCCAAACACAAGCATAAAGAAAACCTTCTGAAAGGCCTTGATCTTCAAGTAGTCAATGTTTCTGATGTAGTTCTTCAAGTTTCTATTCAGAAGAAGGTAAAATCCAAGTGAGGACCTTCTTGCAGTGTTTTCTATCCTAACCTCGCCATGGAGCTTTGGCACAGGCACCTTTCTTTTTCTGTCCCATTCGTTACTTATGTGAGTAATCACATCCAAGCTTTTTCCCTGTAGCTCCTTTGTTCTTGTATCAAGACTTATGGTCTTCAAGAAGAAGTCCATCGGGTTTGTGAGCTCAGGCAGCCGATACCCACAGCTATCAAAAAACTCGATGCATCCCTTGACATCTCCATCATAAACCACCCTCCCCATGGACATTAATATAAACTTATCAAAGAAGTCTATCATCTCATATGATGGCTGATGAATGGTGACCAGAATCGTCTTTCCCATGCTTGCTAAGTTCTTGAGAACGCTGAGAATATTTAAGGCGTTGAATGAGTCTAGGCCACTTGTGGGCTCATCGCAGAACAGTATTGAAGGATCTCCAAGTAGCTCAACCCCTATAGAAACCCGTTTCCTTTCTCCTCCAGACAGATTTGCAACATAGGTATCCCTAGCATTGTTAAGTCCAAGAAGCCCTATTATCTCCTCTATTTTATTCCTTATCTTTTGTTCTACCTCTTCATATCTCATCTTTATTTTCGACGCAAATAAAAGAGTCTCGAAAACAGTCTGGTATTCATATGCATGGAACTCCTGCTCCACATACCCAATGGTGTTAGGCCATGTGTCTTTCGATCTTGGGTGCGAATTCACGAGGATCTCGCCCTTAAGATTCATCTCAGACGAGATTCTCCCTGCCAGGGAGTTCATGAGGGTGGTTTTCCCCGCTCCACTTGTTCCCATAAGTGCAGTCATTGTCGAGGGCTCTATGGATCCGCTGACTCCCTTCAGAACAGCTTTTCTTGTTCCATTGCTATCCTTTGAGATAAGCCTTAGATTTCTCCAGAGAAGCTCAGAACTTTGTAACTCTGCTTTCATGGGTATGGACAAGCTGCAAAATTACAAGCTAGAGGAAATGCCCTAGATGCCCGAGGGTATAAAGGCCTCGTTCGAAGGAAACGATGTATTTGTAGTGGTAGACGACATAAGAGTGAGAATCAAAAGGGACACGTATACGGCTGTCGCACCGAGCAATGACAACGCCTCTGTCATCAGAGACATTCCTTTAGTCGAGATACGATCCCTGCATGTAAAGAACAATGAGGGGTTCTTCCTAAAGCTGAATCTACTTGAAGAGACCATTATACTTAGATTTAGCTCCCACCATTCCAGAGATATCATCAAGTCAATAATCCTCTCGTTCATGAAGACAGACCAGGACATAGCAAAGAGGATCCTTGAGTCTGATCCATCCACGAGAATGTTATTCAACAACCTGAAGCAATGGGTTTCTCCCTCGAAGTTCTGGTCGATCAACAAGGACAAGATGAAACAAATGATTTCCATAGTCAGGCAGCAGCCGTCAAGAGAACTGGAGATCGACGAAAAGACCTTTATATCCTCGTTGGACCCTATTCTTCTGAATGTGTTCGAGCAGATGAACTGCTCCATCAACCAGTTTTATAACCTCCTAAGGCAGTCGTACTTTTGTGATCCCAAGAACGAGAAAAACAGCCTGGATAGGATGATCAACTCTGCAGTAAGAGACTACGAGGTTAGGCAGGATTTCGCCTCCAGAATCAACACCCACTCGATCCTGGCCTTGAAGCCCATTGGAGACGTGGAAATCCATCCGAGCACAAGAGAGGGAAAGAAGGTGGAATTCTTGCCTATATATCCATTTGAGGAAGAGGAGATAGAAAGGCCAAGAAGAAAGTTTAGGTTCGAGAAGAGGCCTCTGAGGTGCGAGGTTGAGCTTGAAGTCGTGCCTATGGCAGAGAAAAAAGCATTTGAGAAGAAAGATCTTGCATGGATTAGAGACCTGTCAAAGATTGTGTACAAGTCGATGAAGGAGAAGGATAGAGAATTCTTAAAAGAAGTGACTGGAATCACCAAGAGGTTTCTAGACAATATGGAGAAGAAATACGGAAAGGGGTGCGATGTTTACCTCAAAAGGATCCTGCCAACGTACTTCATCGAAAAAGAAGACAGATAGTGCGATCTTATGGTTTCTGCTTCTATTTGAAATTTTTCTTTGTCCTTGCCACTTAATATGAGTTCGAGGGGCGAAGTAGCGTTTTCGGTCAAAGAAGTCAAGCAGTTGCTAGGTGTTAAGTTCATCACGGAGTCCTGCATACTTCTGAATCTCTCCTATCAGTCAAGATACAAAGCACTTGTTCTATTTTACAATTTCAATGAAAAGGTAGATTTTGCAGGCTTGTGCATGGCCTCCCTCCTCCTAGCTTCAAAGCTAGAAGAAGAGGTCTGTACCTTAAAAAAGGTGATATACGTCTTTAACTATCTGTATACAAGATATGAATCAAAGCCCACACCACTGACTAACAGACTATCAATTAGGCTCAAGGAAGGATGTATACTCGCAGAAACGCAGATACTGAAATCCTTAGGATTCGACGTGTCGTTTGAAGATGTATATGGCGATTTCATTGACTTTCTTCAAGCCATAGACCTTTCCCCAGACCTCACAGATAAAGCCGTCCGGGTTTTCAACACAATGATACAGTGGCCTAGAGTGAAAGATCTTGATTCTAGAAAGCTGGTGGAAGCCGTAATGGAATCCTTGCTCGGAAAAAACAAGGAACTTGAAGACTTCGTCGCGAGATACAGGCTGTTCCAGGAAAAGAAGTTCAATCTGGAAACTTACGAGGAAATACCTGCAATAAGAAACATAAGTGAAAGCCTAATCACAGGCTTCGTCAAAAGACAGAAACGAAAGTAGAAAGAATACAAGGCAGAATAAAACTCAAATTTAGTTCTTTCTTCTCTTCCCAGGCTCGTCATAGCTTTCTTCCTCGCTATCATCCTCATCCTCATCTTCATAATCATCAGAGCTGTCATAGTAACTTTCGTCTTCCTCTAGCTCCTCTTCGCTTGATACATCACTTACATCATCGTCGGTAGAAATGTTTTCTGTCTCGCTGGAGCTTAACTCCTCGCTCTCCTCGGCCTCGGATTCTTCAAAACTTTCCTCGCTGTCTCCAACCATGAGCTCTGACCATGCGCCATCCTCATAAAACGAAATGGGATCCTTCATTATGCTTCCAATAACATTGTTCCATCGAATACTTGCCGAGGTCTCCATAAACAGCACATTATTGGAGTCAAGATACTCTTTGAGCTTGTTGACACTCTGCACATCCACGCTCAGTATGCTTACAAGGAGCCGGGACTTGTTCTTCATAACCACATCTAAAGGATATCTGTTCTTTAGGATAAAGAGCACATCTACAGTTTTTACTGTCAATACAACCCTTTCAAAATTGACCACCTCAACATCCTCCAGAGTCAGCACAAAGTATGGTGCCTCATCAAGGCTCACAAGACACTCATGGGTTTGCTTGATCATAACATTCTCTCGGAATGGAACACCGTAGAACCCGGCCTTCGGTATCTGGACCTTGAAGTGTGTTTCAGACTCAATGCTGTTTACAAACGATCTGAACTGGTTGTTTATCATTTGCTGCCTGTCTTCTTCTTCTTTCTCGATGATGTACTCCATGTGCTCATCTCCCCTCTTCATCGTGTCATAAACCATAGCGTTTCCAGCCTCTCGGTAAAACTGCACATTCACCACCTTCCCTCCAAGAAGAATCGGATTTAGCAGGTGGAAATGAAGAATGGAGTTCGTCTCTACATTCCCCTCAGAAAAAAATATATGCCTGATATTTGAAAATAGAATCACAACATTTTCCTCTTTAAATCTGAATCCATTCTCGTGAAGTTCCAAGCTTCCAACCTTCCGGCGCCTCGATCCGCTTTTCATGTCGGTCTTCATATAAACATCAGTGAGGCTGAGAGGCCTTGGGATAATCTTTAGCTCCTCAGAGCTTTCCACTTCTCCCACAGTCTTTTTTGTCGAATGCGCCTTCTTCAGGCTGTTTATCTCCTCAGCCAGATCTCTAGAGTTGTTTCCATGGATACTTATAGACTTGATGGCACTCAGAAGACTCTCTCCTTGCTCACACTCTACCTCTTCTCCTTCCTCTTTTCCTTTGGACTCTGCTTTGAAATTGATTCGGAGAAACTTTTCGTCGGTAACAGCAACACTCTTAATGTTAGAAATGTGAAATGGAACAGCATAGCTTCCAATAGGTATAACAACCGATTCTCTTGAAAAGTCTACAACAGTCCTTCCCTGTCTGGGAACAAGCCCCTCCTTGGCATACGGAACCACCCTGACTTCTTTCCTCTCTTCGTCTTTGCCTCCGTCAGAAATATTTCTATAAAACTCGAGCCTTTCCTCAATAAGCTTATCGAGCAATTCTTTTTGATGCTCTTTCCTTCTCATGTTTAACTCATATTCTTTCGTCTTGTCTCTAAATCTCGATCTCTTATCTAGAAAATCAAGAGCTGTGTCTTCGGATGTTAGATACTCAGGTTTCTCTTCAAGAACGAATGTGTTCGACAAAGAAAGTGTTTCGCTGCTCAGCCTGATCACAAACACACATCCCTTTTTCAAGATAAACGAGTTTTTGAAGCTTCTCTCCTGGCTCATCAACCCGACTGTATATACAAAGTCTGCATCAAATTCTAACCCGTTTTCCGAAAAGTACTTCTCCGCTTCAGAGTATACAAATCCAGAATCAGCCCCAGGCCGGATAAGCCCAAGAATGTACTCTTGTGTCATATATGCCTCCTCCATGCTTATCACAATAGTTCTTGATACCTCGCTACAATATCCATTGTACCTCACTCCAATCCTGAGCCTATCTCTTGTGTATTCTATAGGAAACGAAAATTCGCACAAGCTCATGTCAACACCCTCAACATTCGAGCTCATCATCTCCTCAAGCTTTGCCTTCTCAAAAGCTCCTTCCCACAGCATCTCCATCCCTTTCTTCATTAGTGCAGACACTGCAATTCCAGATGCCTTGCAGTTTTTGATCTCTTCGTCGTCCTTGACCAAAAATATCTCTCCCACCTTCTCAGTAATGTCCTCGGCATTGATTCTCTCAAGAATCTTCTTGCAGAAATCCCCCTGCATCTCTTCACTTCCTACAACATAGTATGAATCCTTGAGAACCTTATAGATCTCGTCCATATTCGAGTTGTCCTTGTTACGCACAAGGACATTCAGGCAGCTTATCTGCTTAAGAATTTCAGACTTCTTTTGACTCGTTATTACAGTGCACGTGTCATCGACTATCAAAATGGTCTCCGGAAACTCATATCCAAGCAGATAGATAAATAGAGCAGAGTTTATCTGAAACTCAAGAACATCTTGGCTCTTCCCCAGCATAACAACCAAAGGCCCACCAAGGCGCTTTCTTATCTCCTTAGACCTCTTTACAAATCTTTCTTCTTCAAGCCTGATCATCGACATCTCAAGGATTAAAATTTTATTCATCATCTAAAGTCGGCTGTCCTGTCAAGAATCTGCAATTCAATTGAAGAAATATACTCTGTTGCTCTTCGTCCCACACACAATGCCTCCGTCACCCTTTATGTCGAAGCAGTACACCTCATCATCACAAACAAGATCGCTCACTACCCTCCTCTTGCTCACACGGAACATCTTGACGGTTTTGTCTTTTGAGCATGAGACTATCAGATCATTCATCATTTTGACCTTGTACACAAGATCCACGTGGCGAAAGACCAAAAGCTGCTGCCCAGAGTCCATACTCCATAGCCTTACAGACTTGTCAAATGATCCAGACGCTGCATAAATCCTGTTGGGTGATATCGAGACAGAGATAACCTCTGCATTGTGCTTCATTCTCTTGTGCAGAGAGAATCCCTTCCACACAATCACATCCCCTCCATTGCACCCAGACACCATGTAGTTTCCATTGCAGTCAATCGCATTGATTCCGGAGGAATGCCCTCGGAGCTCGTCTACAAACTTGAGATTCCTGTATACCTTGATTTTCCCATCTTTACTCCCAGAGGCTATGTAATCTTCTCCAGCACAGATACATGTGATGGCCATCGTGTGTGCATACGAGAGAAGGACTTCTCCATTCAAGCTCCACACAACAACGGAATTGTCTCTAGACCCTGTCACAAGGCTCCCCTTATGGAATGTCAATGCTACAACACCCTTCCTATGCCCAGGGAAACTTCTAATATACTCCCCATCGCTTGAATACAAATTAACACCTCCATCAAGTGCTCCGCTGGCAACATACTTTCCATCTGGCGAAACGTCAAGAGATAAAATCCAATGCCCGTGTCTTTTGATTATTTTGCTCTGTGTCTTTGTTCTGGGGTCCCAGAATCTCACAGTAGAGTCTCCACCTCCAGTAACGATCACATTGCCGTATCTTACACACAGCACAGGACCTTCATGCCCACTGAAGGACGACGAGCAGTGGAAGGCCGCCTGTGTTGCTGGCTCTTCCTCACACATTCTGATCTTCACAACTTCCTCCGCTGACAAAATATTCTGCAGCTTTAGTGTCTCCTCAAGGGTCTCGAGAACAGGCTGTCCATTGACATAGAGTGCAAGCGTTGTGTTTGCAAGAAGCTGCAGCTGCGATCTAAGTATCTTGACTGGGATTTGGAGTCTATCTGATACTTTGCGCCCTTCCTGGTCTTCAAATTCAACGAGAACCAAATCTGACATAGGGTAGGTGCAGTTAAAGTTTTTATTGGCAGGACATGCCTAGGCTTAGATCCTCCGCGCTGCTCTTCGATGGTGTGTGCACAGTGGTGTTAGACAGAAGTATATCATCGTTGGAGAAAATTTTATCCCTAGCGATGGAACTGAAAGATGCTGCAAAAGCTCATATAGAAGCCTACAACGCAATCTTCGATGAAAACGTACTTGACAATCTTGTGGCTGGAATTCCGCCGCTGATCAGGGGAAGAACGAAGATAGTTGTGGAGGACATTCACATTTCTCCTCCATACCTCAGTGACAAGGACCATATTTCTGTGGACAGAAGACTATTTCCTAGGGAATGCCGGGAAAGAGGACTAACATACAGAGGAAAGATAGCTGTGAGAGTCTCCCTGTTCTATGACAGCAAGCATGTGATGACCGAGGATAAGTTTGCGGGATATTTTCCCATTATGGTCAGGTCGAAGCTCTGCCATCTGAAGAATGTCGAGAGCATGAACAGGGTTGGGGAGGATGAAGAAGAGATCGGAGGATACTTCATAGTTAACGGGATCGACAAATTTGTTAGGCTTGGAATCATACAAAAAAGGAACCATATATTTGCATTCAAGCAGCGGAAAAAAGAGAGTTTCTTTACTGGCTATGGAGTATCCATGAGATGTGTAGGCAAGGACGAGATTGGCCATTTGAACAGCCTGTACTACTGCACTGATGGGAATGTTATTATCAAGATATTCTACAAAAGATCTACATTTTTATTTCCTTTGGTTCTTATTCTAAGAGCATTGGTTAATACAACAGACGAGGAGTTATTTGAAGCACTTGGCGGAGGAGACAAGGCCATTCATCTTCTCAAGTGCTTTGCAGAATATAATGTCTTTTCAAGAACAGAATGTCTTGATTACATTGGATCTCGATTTTTGGCGGTCATAGATGTGGGAACAAAGGTCGGAGCTGCCGAAGAAGTCTTGAGCAAATATGTGGCCTCCCACCTCTCATCGAATCTTGACAAGTTCAACTTTCTAGTGCTTGCAGCAAAAAAGCTATTTTCCTTTGTGAACAATGAGATAGCGGAGGATGACTTTGATTCGTCAGGTAATCATGAGTTGCTTACAGTAACGCAGATTTTGTCTTCCTTCATAAGGGATAAGATAGAAGAATACATGAAGCTGTTTCGCATTATATGTAGGAAAGCATACTTTAAGAATGCGGGAGGAAAAAGAAAGTTGGAGGAGGACGAAGGTGTTGAAGACGGTCTCTATGAGGATAAGCTGGATCTGACTGAAATCAAGGAAGTGTTCAAGAAAACGCCCATTAGTATTGGACATAAGATAGATATGTTCTTGTATGGTGGGAATGCAGTCTTCTCGAGTTGCTCTGATATTCTCCAGAAAACAGGGTTTGTGATTACTGCGGAAAGGATCAACTTCTACAAATATCTCACCAATCTTCGTAGCATCAATAGGGGCAGCCACATTTCTTCGTTGGTGACAGATGTCCGTAAACTTAGGCCAGAGTCCTGGGGGTTCATCTGTCCAGTGCATACACCTGATGGGGCGCCATGTGGAATTCTTCTGCATATGGCCAAAGGAGCGGAAGTTGTCTCTAAGGTCGAGGATTTCGATACAGACATCTTCTTTGAATTTGGGGTTGTTCCGGCCATAAGGGGGGCCAAAATGGATGTCCCTGTCCTTGTGGACGGAAGGATAATTGGGTCGACGTCATCACCTTCCATCCTCGTCCGCATGTTAAGAGAATACAAGGTCAAGAATAACCTAAAGATCGAGATAGTATATAGCGAGGGGCCCAAGATGTTTCCTTCTGTGTGTGTTTTCAATTCAGTCGGAAGGTTCGCCAGGAAAGTTATGAACAGGAAGCTGAACTCGGAGGAGTGGATTGGAATAATGGAGCAAGTTTTCCTAAGCATAGATGTTGAGGAAGGGAAAGGAGAAGGAGACTATTATGAAATAGACAAGACCAATATATTGGGGATATTGGCTGAGCTAACACCATATTCTGATCATAACCAGAGTCCTAGAAACATGTACCAATGCCAGATGGCAAAGCAGGCAATAGGGATTCCGGCATACAACATTAAGACAAGAACAGACTCGAGCATGTATACTGTAAACTACCTACAGTCTCCAATCGTCAGAACAAAAGGATACGACCTCGTCAAGAATTATCCTGTAGGGATTAATTGCATGGTGGCGGTTCTTTCGTATACAGCATATGACATGGAGGATGCCTTGGTCATCAGCAAGAACAGTATTGATAGAGGGCTATTTACGGGATACATTTACAAGACAGAAAAAGTGTCCTTAGAAAAAGGCCGCTATTTCACACATCTTCTGCCTGTTGGCGAGAGGATAGAAAAAGGATTAGTTTTATACAGATATGTTGATCAGGAGGGCAGAGAGTATGAGAGCAAATACTTCGAGGCTGAGGGGGGAGTCATAGATTCTGTTAGGGTATTTGACAATGATTCTGGAGAGAGATGCGCTACATTCACGATAAGGATTGTTCGAAACCCTTCTATTGGAGATAAATTCAGCTCGAGGCATGGACAGAAAGGAGTTTGTTCTATGAATTGGCCAACGGTTGACATGCCATTTACAGAGTCGGGATACGTTCCAGACATTATTATTAATCCTCATGCGTTTCCAAGCCGAATGACGATTGGGATGCTGATTGAGTCGATTGCAGGCAAAGTTGGATGCCTAAGTGGAAATGTGCAAGACGGAACTGCGTTTGAAAGGGGGCTCCTTTCGGGAGAAGATGAGAAGAACAGAAGAAAGGAGCTCCTATGCAAGGAGCTCCAAGAGCATGGCTTCAACTACTATGGAAATGAGCCGATGTACAGCGGGATATCAGGAAATGAGCTTCGCGTCGACATATTCGTGGGGGTTGTATACTATCAGAGGCTAAAGCATATGGTTGGAGACAAGTTTCAGGTGCGTACGAAAGGAGCCGTTGTGTCTACGACCCGGCAGCCAGTTGGGGGAAGGAAGAAACAGGGGGGGATCCGTTTTGGAGAAATGGAGCGTGATGCTTTAATCTCGCACGGGGCCTCGCATCTTTTACAAGATAGACTTCTCAAATGCAGTGATGGGACAATGTTTGAGTATTGCGGTACTTGCAAGAGTATTCTATTTACAAACAACGGCGACTGTATTTGTGGAAGCAGTGACCTCAAGACAGTTGAAATGCCATATGTCTTCAAGTACCTATGCTACGAGCTGCTTGCAATGAATATAAGGGTTAAGATCGATCTATGAGTAATTAAATTGCGTTTTGAATTTGTCCTTGTCACCATACATCTCAGCTGATGAAAAAGACAAAGAAGAGTGGAATGAAAAGCAAAAGCACTTTAAGGGATGGCCTGGAAAAGAAGAGCGATCCAGACATGGCCGAAGATGATATTGAGGCAATATTCTCTGGAATAAGCTCTCCAAAGAAGTGCGAAATTAAGAAAAAGGAAGACGAGGAGTCTGATGAAGAAAAGTATTTTTCTGTTGGGAAAGACGGTAGAAGATACCACGAGGGGCTTCCTGTTTACACGCTTGAGGAGCTTCAGCTTGGAGATGGAGGAGGAGACACTGAGGATTGCCCGATATATTGTGATTGTTGTACGTAAGGCCAGTGTCTTAGAGCCAGACTGGTTGTGGTTTTAATAAATAATGGATTTATTTTGAAATGACGTTCTTTTCACAATCTACTTGATGAAGCATCGGTTCCTTTCCGGAACTAGCCTCACTTGCCTCAGAATTTCCACCTTTCTTTCTTGACGACTTAATTAACAAGTTTATGTGTTTTCTGACCTCCTTTTCTATCATTTTTCCCTCTACTTTTACATCACTTTCAGTGGCAACGTTTCTCTCTGGGACGTTTAATGGCTGACTGCAATCCTCCTTCTTCGTTATAGAAAGCCTTCGGACCCCGTCAGTCATGGACTTTAATCCCAACTCCTCGCCGAGGGCCTTGCAAAACTCGTCGCAGTCTCCATTCCAGAAGAAGTCAAAAAGCTCCCGAAATTCTTTAGAGGGTTTATCGAGATTTACAAGTATTCTTCTTCCTCTTGTCGTGTTAAGCCTACAAAAGTATTTCACCAGCTTTTTCACGCCAAAGACTTTGAGGCTGGTTCCCATGACTATAAACAAATCGCAATCACTATCATTCTGTGCCGTCCTTGAGATGAAGGAAGAATCTGGATGTGATTGGTTGTAGTGTATTATTGTTGTATGAAACACCCCGACGGGTCTTTTCCTTGCATCCTTCCCTCTCTTCTCATTGCGCTTTATGCAGTTAGGACATATAATCTCCTCTCCTTTACCATATGCACCTCTTTCTGAATCCCCAAACTCTATTTTGTACCCACAGTAGAGGCAGCTCAGTTTCTTCATATTTCCGTGAAGATAGACAAGCTTGGCTGACTTGTCCTTTGATGCAACCAGGCCGGCTTTCTCTTCAAGCCCATCAATGTTCTGTGTGTACATTCTAAACTTTCGAGAGGCATCTGAGTAAAGAGAAAGAAACTCATGTGTAGGTGAGGGGACTGCCCGGTCGACCATCCCTTTAAGCTTACTCATATATTTCAAGTAGTTCTTCCTCATCTCTTTAGACATCGACATACTGTACGTGAATAAATCGCTACCACTGATTCCCAGGTCCTTTTTAATATCACTGAAAATACCAGACTTCGACCTAAAATCCGGTATTCCACTCGAGACAGATATCCCTGCACCAACAACAACGGCAACCTTTCGTTTCGAAAACATCTTGATATTGGACTTAATCCATTTCGAGTCGATGACTATCATCCCACAGGGCCTTAACAAAAATATTTGTTTGACGAGCTCCCAATGTATTTCAGCAGGATAGTTAGAAGAATAAAAAAAGAAAGGGCCCAGCTTAGAATACTTGTGCTCGGCCTGGACAATGCAGGAAAGACAACTGTTCTACATAAGATCCTCTCCAAACCAATAGAAGATGTGCGCCCGACCTTTGGATACAAGATCTATGACGTTAGCTATAAAACGGTTAATCTTGTAATCCTCGACATAGGAGGGCAGTCTATGTTTATAGAATACTGGTCGAGCTACTATGAGGATGTTGACGGCGTTGTATTTGTGTTTGATTCGAGTGATAGCAGGTCGTTTATTGAACACATAGGGCACATAAGATCCACTCTACCCAGCACGCCTATGCTGATACTGGCAAACAAGTCGGACCTCAATCCTATGTTTGATCCTAACCAGTTTGGAAAAGATTTCAGCGAACTTCTTGAGAAGGAAGATGTAAGGCTCATTAAGTGCTGTGGGATAAGGGGAGACGGATTAGAATCAGGGTTTGATTGGATGGTAGGCAAAGCAACGGAAAAGCTTGTATTAGATGAGGAAGTAAAGAAGAGGATGTAGAGCCAGGTAGATCTTGAAATATGTGATCCCTGAATGCCCATCTTTAGAGCCGCATGGGGTTTAAGATAGGGAATGCATATACTACGTCAGAAATAAAAAAACATAGGAAAGAAAGAAACAAAAGGCTTCTTTTAGAGGTATATGGACTGACAACAGACCAGAACTTATCGAAGGACGGTGCCGGAAGGTATATATGTGTGGTCTGCAAAACCAAGCATCTAACAGAAATGAGCTATGTGAGGCATAGGGAAGGAAAGAAACACAAGGAGAAGCTCTCGGGCAAGAGCGAAGCCAAGTCCAACATTCCTTCACATAGTGTGCGATGCTTAGTTGAGGGGGATAAAAAGGGATACGGCATTACTATTGATTACAAGCTCGCTAAAGAAATGCCGCAGTTCCGCTTTGTAAGTAGTCTCGAGCAAGCCGTTGAGGAGTAT
Source organism: Encephalitozoon hellem ATCC 50504 (assembly GCF_000277815.2). Taxonomy (NCBI): domain Eukaryota; kingdom Fungi; phylum Microsporidia; family Unikaryonidae; genus Encephalitozoon; species Encephalitozoon hellem. The sequence continues at coordinate 47,502 of NC_018470.1, forward strand.
GACGAGTGCTCTAAATATCTTGTATTTATATGCAGGCCGTACGAGAACATCGGTTTCAAGTTTGAGAACAAGGAAATAGATAAGAGTTCTATTTATGAAGATATCGACGATGAGACGGGTGCATATACATTCCACTTTTATTTTTTTGAGGGCTCATGAACTGTAGATTCGTTGATTTTTATGTCCCACTTTTTAATCCCAGCAGGATGTTATTTTGTCCTCTGTGCTCGAGTATGCTGGTTGTCAGAAGACAGTCCATGGGGAATGAGCTTTCGTGTAGGATGTGCGGATATCTATATGCAATATCCAAAGAAATAACCAAGTCTGTTCCCATGACACCGAAGAAGAGTGATGGGCTTATTGATGAGGATGAGAACTTGAAGTTTGTATCGAAGTGTGGCAAGAAGTGCGAGTGTGGCTCTGAGGAGGTTTCCTTTGTAGAGCTTCAGACACGAAGTGCAGATGAACCAATGACAATATTTTATAAATGCATAAGATGCAAGAAAGTCTGGAGAGAGTAAACAGTAGATCGCAGGGGCACCTGTAAACAGAATAAAGCATATTTATCTTAACTCGCTTTCCACTGGTAGCTCATCCAAAAGGTATAGGCTGGAACCTACCGTCATTCTTCCTCTCCACATATTTCGATCTCTGAAAAAGCAAAGAAGACCTCACCTTCCTCGTTATTATCCCCTTCTTCTTCATATACAATCCTATCAGATGGCCACTTCTTCGCTATGGTTGTCCATTGGCTGAGAATCCTTGATTTCTCTCCACTCGTCACAAAGAACATGTATTCTGTAGGAAGGCCGTATCTGTAAACTGACTCCACAAAAAGCCTCAGAAGCTTCACGTGAATCAGTATCTTGAGAGCCTCTGTTAGATGGACATGCACGAATGTCATAAGTACTCTTTCGATGGCAGAAAACCTTTCCTCGGCTTTTCTTCTTTCTGCAATAATCTCCTCAGAAGACATCGTGTTCTCATCGAGTTCTCTGACCAAAAAGCCCTCAGCATGCATCGCATTTCTTACTTCCTCCTCAGAGCAGTGCAAGATGTAGAATTTGAAAAGATCGTGGTCTTCGTCGCTGTTTATCTTCTCGACTACTTCTGGTGATATATGGGGAGACTCATCTACTATTCTATTGAACTCCGAGGCTTTGCTCTTCTGAACGATCACATAGAGAACCTTAAGGAACTCGTACTTTTCTTCCTTTCCCACTATTATGCTGAGGTTTATGTCGCACAGGTTTCCCCTTGTGAGTTTTTGAAGCTTGTCACACTCCTTCTTTGCCTCGTTGAACTCCTCGACTTTCTCCTCATATGCCTTGCTAACTCTCTTGTACTCTCCCTCGAGAAGTAGAATCGCCTTGTCAATCGAGTTGGTTACAAAGCTTTGGGTGTCCCATCTGAGGAAGTCCTTGATCTTCTCGATGCTATCGCACATAGCTTTCGCGCTACCCTCGCAGGAGTACCCCATGAATGTTTTGAGAAGGCCCTCGCACGACTTTTCCAATGAGCTTAGTCTTTCCACTTGGTTCACTATCCCCTCTAAGGACACTCCTGTGAACGACGGAAGAGCCACTTGACAAGGACAGATCCCGTACTCCTCCTTGATCTGACTCTCTGTCAGGCAGGGCGCATCCTCTTCTACTGGCAGTCCCACAAGAACGAACATCGGGGTACTGTATTTTGGTGTTTAAGTGAGCTCTTTGGGTGTAAGATTTGTGATCTGGAGTTGAATGGTAAGTAGCATCGACGTCTTGAATTGAATCGCAGTGTTTCATCACTTCCAAATAAATAAAGACAGTGAAACCCTGTGTAAATAATGTATCTTCACAGATCAGAGATAGAGGCTGGAGTTGAAAAGCTTATGAAGACCGTAGAGGACAACGAGGCTTCTGAGAAGTGTAGGAAGCTACTGAAGGAAATCGGCAAGCTTGAAGAAGAAAACATCAGAGACTTCATCAGAGAGAAGCGGGATGTTGTTGATGTCTTTATGAGGGGCCTGAGGGCCAGAAGGCAGGTCCAGATTTTTGTGATAGATTTCATTTACACTTTTCTTGTCAACGATCTTCTTGGTTTGAACGATATTAGTGAGATTATCAATGTTATATCTGAGGGCAGCTGGTGCGAGGCATCGAAGATGAAGATACTTCAGATGAGCTACTACATCATAAGATATGACAACTTCCAAGGGGACCTTGCATTGTCCTTGTTTAAAAGCATAGTGAAGATGATTGATGATAGAAGCAAGCAGGTCCAGACGACTGCAAAGCCCATAGCAATGCATCTTATAGACGTTGCTTTTGGCAAAGCAAGTTCAGTTTTCAAGGAGGAGGCCCGAAGTGAGGAGAGTGAGGTCAATTCTGGTATGCAGGCGGCAGACACTCTTGAAGGTTGTAGGCCTGGGACTGAGAAGCTACTTTTGAGGACGAATTTGGAAGTGGGGAGTCCGATAGACGATGGGATTTTATTTCTCCGGTATCTCCTACAGAACATTGGTGCCTCAAAAGAAATGGGATACTTTGTGATTGACACGGTGGTCCTGATAACCCGAAAGAGCGAGCTTTTTGAGTATGAGGAGTTTAAGAAGGTCTACAGTGCGGAGGTGATGGATGTGCTGAGGGAACTGATAGGGAGAAGATGCTCTTCTAAAGGAAATGTGTATAAGGTGATTTCGCGGCTGGCTGAAAGGCACAACTGTTTATTTGAGAAGGGGATCCAAAGAGTGTTTGATGAGATTGAGAAATCCTATGATTTCTTTGACGACCTGGAGATGGAGATATTTTTGGACTTTTTTGGATCGCTAGATATACTAGTATTCAATAGTTACTCTGAGGTTGTAAGGAGAATCTTCTTCAGGATTCTTGAGGGCACATCGCTTGACAAAGATGCGGGAAGCGGGGATGCCATAAGCGCCATAAGAATTTCACTGAGAAACCAGTTGGAAGCCGAGGAAAAAGCCAACGGAAAGCACCACCCATCGACAAAGGCCTTTTTTGATAAGTTTTGCGAGATTCTACATGCAAAGTTGTCTGGAATTACTAATCCACATCCAAATGTTGAAGACCTGCTAGAGACTGTTCTTAGGTTTTATGCCATTTCTGGGAGCAAAGAGTCACTGGAAGTGTTCATGGCTCTTGGATGCAGGCTTGGGTTTACGGGGGTTGTGTGCAGAAATGCAATTGAGAATAGAAAGCATATCCAAAACTCCTGGGATGTTGTCCTTGGCGGGTGCAAGGATCATCTTGGAAGTATCATTGAGTCTATTGGCACCTTTGATGCTGAGGAGATTTTCTTTCTGATAAAGGCTGTAGAGGGGTTGGAGTCTACCAATGCATGGAGTTCGAAAGATAAGGTAGACTTTCTATTGTCTGTATTCAATATTACCAAGCCCATTGTGGTGGAGCCATTGAATGTAAAGATATTTGAGATGATTCTTAGTGGGATGCTGAGGGAAAGCAGCAGTGACGAAGGCTATTCTATTCGAATATTCTGCTCTGTTCTTGTGGACTATTCCGGGCAACTAGAGACTTTGACACCTGATGTTGAAAGTGTTATTTTCACGCTCTTGCAGAGGATGCTTGAGAGGAACCTGGAGAGGAATGGGCTAGAGATTCTGGAGACAATGTCAGAGGTGCTGAGGATCATAACGCCTGAGAGTTCCTGGGACATTGTTTTGCAATGTGTTGAGTGTTCATGCATTCCTTGCCTATACTCTTCTCTATATCCCATTGTGAGGTGGATTATAGAGGGATCTGGGCATCTCATAAGTAACGAGCATTTTGAGAAACTTATTGACTGCCTACACTTGATGTGCTTGTCAACAAATAGTGAGATAAGCCTGAAAGCGATGTCTATTTTCCAAGACGTGGGAGAGTGCTTGATGAGTAGGAAAGCATTTAATCGATTTCCTGGTGCCGGAGCTGAGGACAGAGAGATGAACTCTGCATGGGCAAAATATATCAAGGTTCTTGGAGGAGCAGCAGGGGACGAAAGATGCATGGTACGCGAGGCGGCGATCAAGTATCTTGTCATGTTTCTTGAAGCAGAGTCTGAGTCCCTGAGTCCTCAAGAGCTAGATTTTGCTGCAAAAAGCGGGCTTGTCCCTTTGTTAGAAAGAGGTAAGCAGCTTCTCAGAGCACAGGAGCAGGAGTCACAATGTACTTTGATGCTGATGCTCGATGAGTGCAGTAGGGTGATTGGAAAGATGGACTACCACTCGGAGCTGTATAGTAAGTTTCTTGAGGTAGTTACTGATGGAGTGTGCCATTCTGGCTCTTCTGAGATCCAGAGCATGTGCATTGAGAGCCTAAGGATGATAGCAAGCAAGTCTTCTGAGGTGAAGCATAGAGATGGGCCGCGCCAGGAGGGAAGTGACCAGAGTTCTGAGGACATGGGATTTAGAATGGGTGCGGGAGAAAGGAAGTCTTTGATGCCTTCGTTCAAGCTAAGGGATCTGGTTTTCAATGCGTACAAGTCGATGTTTGGTATGATTCCTGGAAGTGAGGAATGCTCTACTAATATGTATCTTGAGATGATAGATTTAGCTAAGGAGTTTACATTTAAAAGCTCTGAGATGCGGATACTGATTCCTTTACTCCGTAAGTTTGTTCACAGCGAGAATCGCGTTCTTCAAGAGAAGGTGCTGGACATGGCTGAGATGTGGGGGTCTGAAGCGGATGTACAATTGGAGGCCTACAACGATTGGATGAACTTCAGGGATATTCAGCTGAGCAGGATGCTTATTGGGAGGATAGGAAGGGTATTATCAAGGAACCCTGAGGATTCGAGATACTCTGAAGCGGTTATGGAGCTGGTTGAGTATTGTAAAGAAAAGGCTTTTTGGGAGGATGTTGCTAGGGCATTTATGAAGGGGTCTGAAGGCATAAGATCCCGTGCTTCGTTTCTATCCTTTATAAGTGGGAGTAAGATGATTCTAGATGAAGCTGCTAAAGTTGGAATACCCGAGGATTTACGGGAAATGGAGGATGGAAATGGATTGGCTGCAGAGCCTGTGGAAAGTACGGCGAAGATCGTGAAGAAAAGGGAAAGAATTGTGCTGGAGTTTTTGGTGTTTTATCACAATCTTTTGACGAGATTTGCTCATGCTTGTAGCTCTTTGCAGACCCACACGATGCAGCCTTTTGACCAGGCAACTATATCTGACGTTAGAGAGGGATACAAAGTGATATTTGAGATGAGCGAGGTTGGGTCAGGGCTTGGAAAGGAAAGCATCTGTTTCAAGTGTTATGAGATATTGTTCCATGATGTTGATCTTATCTACAACGATGTCAGAGAAAGGATCAGGAAAGTTCTGAGTGAATATAACGAGATGGAAATGATATATAACGGCTTGTATTCAAGGGTAAAGCAGAGGGAGGTGTACACGATACTGGAGAAGATGTGGAGAAGTGAGAATAGGAAGCTTGTGAATGATGTTAAGGATGTTCTTGTTGAATCTCTCAGGTCGAAGGACTACAAGGTTATTGACCATGTCCGGAAGTGCTTGGAACTTATTCTTGTGCAAAATAAATAAATACTGACCAGTGCAATATTTTTCTAGAAAAAACAGATAAATCCGGAAAGAAAAAATAATAAAAGGCTGAAATCCCTAAAGGTCAATGTCAGAAGAGAAGCAAAAGTCTAATACTTCTAGAGCAATTGGAATTGATTTAGGGACAACGTTCTCCTGTGTTGCTGGATACATAAGCGGGAAGGTGGAGGTTATTACAAATGCTGATGGGGAAAGAACAACGCCATCTGTGGTAAGCTTTGATGAGAACAACTGCACTGTCGTTGGTACGGCAGCAAGGAACATGGTTGGGATAGACCCCACGTCTGTATTGTTTGATGCAAAGAGGTTGATTGGAAGAGAGTTCGATGATCCAAAGATCCAGAATGCTATAAGTGCATGGCCGTTCAAGGTTGTGAGATACAATCACCGGGAGAAGAGGGAGGAGCCCAACAAAGTTCCTGAGGGATCCAACTCCTATGACAACATAGCATTCAAAGTAACGAAGAATGGAAAGACCAGCTACTATGCGCCTGTTGAGATCAGTGGAAAGGTGCTGTTGTATCTTAAGAATGCAGCAGAGGCAAGGCTTGGAGGGACTGTTGACTCTGCAGTTGTGACTGTTCCTGCATACTTCGAGGAGCCTCAAAAGGATGTGACCAAAGCAGCGGCAACGATTGCTGGATTTGACCCCAACAAGGTCCGACTTCTTGCAGAGCCTACTGCAGCGGCAATGGCATATGGGCATATCCAAACACAGAAGAACGCCAACTTCTCTGCAAAGGAGGATGTTCTCGTGTTTGATCTTGGAGGAGGTACATTTGATGTATCTGTACTTGACTTTGAGTTCAATGGAGCAGCAGGGTCTCTTGGGATTGTCAAGGCGATTGACGGAGACACATTCCTTGGAGGACAAGACTTTGACAACTTCTTGATCAACCACTGTATCTCTGAGTTCCTCAAGAAGAACCCTTCGATTAAGAAGAGTGACTTGAAGGAGAGCGCACTTCTCAGGCTTAGGGCTGAGTGTACAAGAGTCAAGGCAGTTCTTAGCTCTGCAACAAGCAGCGCCATCTATGTTCCATGCTTCCACATGACCGATGATCTGAATGTTCAGATAACCCGTGCAAGGTTCGAGCTTCTCTGTGATCACCTTTTCAAGAAGTGTATGGAAAGAACCAAAGGATGCCTGTTGCGCTCTGCAGGTGTTCCTGAGGTTGAATACTCTGCAGATGGAAGCAGACTCCTTCTGAATCCTTCTCTCGAGAAGACATTGAATGAGGTCAGGAACTCCATCAGCAAGGTTCTTCTTGTTGGAGGATCATCGAGGATTCCAAAGGTTAAGGCAATGCTTGCAGAGTACTTTGGTGCACACAAGGTTGTCGAGCCTGTGAATGCCGACGAGGCTGTTGCATACGGAGCAGCATACCAAGCAGCATCTATATACTCTGATGCTGTGGATGCAGGGTCAAGTCTTCTACTTATTGACTGTGTTCCACTGAACCTCTCAATTGAGACTGCCGGGGGAGTTGCAACCCCTTTGGTAAACTGTGGTGACAACATTCCCATCAAGAAGACTGAGACATTCACTACCTACGAGGATAACCAGACGGCAGTGACTATCAATGTGTATGAGGGAAACAGGCCAATGTGCAAGGACAACAAGAAGATAGGTAGCTTCAATTTAGACGGAATTATTGCAGCACCTCGTGGGGTTCCAAAGATCGAGGTTACATTTGACGTCGATCACAATGGGATTCTTATAGTTACTGCACTAGACAAGCAGACTGGAAAGGAGAACAAGATAACTGTGACGAACTCGCAGAACAGACTCAGCCAGGAGGAGATTGAGAGGATGGCTAAAGAGGCAAGAGACAATGAACAGAGGGATAATGAAACAAAGGAAAAGATGACCAAGAGGATGTCCTTTGACCAAGCCATCTTCTCTTTCAAGAGTCTCCTTGAGAAGGCAAACATTCCCCAGGAGAAGAAAGACGAGTCTCTAAAGATCATCAAGGAGAACGAGGAATGGCTTGCAAGGGCACAAGGGCCAGATGACTTTGAAACTGAAGAGCTTGAAAGGAGGTCTAACGAGCTCCAGAGCTTCATGAACGACATCATGAAGGAGTCTGGGATGGGTGGAGCGCCAGCAGCCTAAATAATTAAAAATGGTTTGTCCCTATAATTGGTTGCCTATACTTTTTTTCTTAGCATGATGGTTTAAGAAGCTGATCTTGTAACCCCGGGATGGCTATTATTTCTCTGGTAGTCATCAACGTACACACAAAGAAGATAAAGGCCAAGGCATTCAGCCTTGGGCAGTTTTCGTTCTTCACCAGGGGCAAGGTAAGGGAGACTCTAACATTTATTTCCCAAGAGCTTGCCGAAAAGCTGGAGACATATGAGTTCCAGGAGTACACACACGAGTTCAATGACGAAAAGGTCTACAAGCTGTTCAGCCTAGTCCACAACGACTATGCATACATAGCATGTGCAGATGACGGCTATCCAGGAATTGTGGCTCTGAAGCTCTTGCAGGAAGCAAGACATGGAAATATCGAGAGGCTCATTGACGAGTACAAGGACCCTGCGTCCAAGCACACACTCTTGCAGATACAGAACGAGGTGGAGGAGACCAAGGGTGCACTGTCCAAGACACTGATGGCCGTTCTTGAGCGCAACGACAAGTTAGAGGACCTGGTTGCTAAGTCTGAGCATCTTTGCTACGAAACAAAGTTGCTATTCAAAAGCGCAAAGAAGAAAAATAAGTGCTGCTAACTAAGGGTCCGTAAAATAAATTTAGACACGCCATACTTTTTCCAATTTTCTAGAGGTTGCCTTGCGATCCCATCGGAATGGACCGCGAGTTCAAGCTGTTTTATGAGACACTAGACAAAGGCAAGTTCAAGTTTTTTGCAAGGGGGGAGGCATACAGCGTGTTCAATGAGGACATAGAGATGATTCCCCGGTACAATGCAAAGGATGTGGTCGAGAAAAAGGAAGGAAGGGAGCTAAGGATTTCCAAAGGGGAAATCGAGGATGTTATCAGAATGCTTCTGACGGAGGCTAAGATCGGGGTTCAGGAGTACGATGGGCAGACTCTTCTAAGGGAGGGGTTTCCAGGGAACTGGAAGGACTTCACGGATCTACTGCTAGACTCCAGGAGCGTCCCATCGGTTGCAGCCGTAAAGATAGGAGATGCTGTAGAAATAAGCTTTCTTGTCACATCTGAATCCACAATCTACACATCAACCTTCGAGGATGATGAAATATTTAGTAGCCTATACTGGATCTTAAACGAAGTGAATGTTGTTGAAGTGGTGTATGATAACAGGAGGCTGGATGATTTTCTAAACAGGCTAGGGATCTCCAGCTGCCTGAGAAGAAGTGAGAAGAACACTGCAAAGCTCCTGTGCAGATACCTTAGGATATCCGAGGAAAATTATGAGCACAAGGAATACATCAGGCCGTTTGTGTGCCGTGTAGATAGAAATGTTCTTCTTGCACTGAACGTGTATAGCAAAGATGAGCATTGTGTATCCAAAACCTTCTGTTGCCATACAAACCAGGGATGGCGGCTTCTTCATAAAATGTTTCTACAGCCACTTCGTAGCAAAGAAGAAATAGAAAAGAGGCTGGGCATTACCGACTCATTGAAGACACTCAATCTTGATGTTCTGAAAAAATTTCCAGATCTTCTAAGATTGTCAAGGAGAGTAAGTGGAGGCAGGGTGTCTTTGAGAGAGATTCTTAGGCTGATTCAGACTGTAGATACCATTCCCGAGCTTCTGTCTTCCTTTTCATCCTCCATACCTCTTACCAGAGATGTTGCAGACCCTCTCAAGAAGATTTTTTCGGCATTTGAGCCGGTCAAGGCTGAGGTCGCAAGAGTAGTTGATCTTGAGGCTGCAGAAGAGAATGTGTACAGGATTATGCCCGACGTGTCCCCAAGGCTTCTCAAACTCAATGAAGCCCTGAAGAAAGTTGACGAGGAAATGGGTGATGAGTATGAGAGGGTGTGCGAGACCTTCCCAAAGCTTAGGATAGACAGGGCCTCAGGGGTTTTCAAGACCACAAAAACAGAGTACCAGAAGAGTCAGAATCTTTTTAAGAAGGAGGGCTTTGTCGAGTTAAGCTTTGGCAAAGGTGGTGTTTCACTTACAACAAGGGTGCTTTCCTCCTTGAATGAAAGAAAGATATCTCTTAGAAAGGAAGTAGAGGATGAAGAGAAGGACATTGTAGACACGATAAAGGCCATGCTAAAGAGCTATGTGTCCCACATCGAGTCCTTGAACTACCTGACAGCATTGATCGATGTGTTCAATGCGTTTTCCCTTAAGGCCACTCTCAAGGGGTACTCGAGGCCTGTGTTCAGCGATGGCACATTTGAAATAAGGAACGGATTCCACCCGGTGCTTGAAGATCAGGACTACATTCCTAATTCGATAAGAATGGACGACAAGAGAATGTGCGTGGTGACAGGGCCGAATATGGGGGGAAAGAGCACCTTTCTCAAGACTTGTGGGGTAATTGCTCTTCTTGCACACATGGGGTGTTATGTTCCTGCGGAGTATGCTAGGATTCCAATTCTTGATGGGATATATGTTAGGATCGGCGCCACAGATTGCTCATTCCTGGGATCATCCACATTCATGATGGAGATGGCCGACATAGCGAGGATATGCCATCTAAGCTCTCCAGAGTCCTTGATAATAATAGACGAGCTTGGGAGAGGAACCAGTGCAATCGATGGACTAAGCATAGCACAAGCAGTCAAGGAACACCTTGTCTTCAAGAAAAGCCTGTGCCTCTGCGCCACACACTTTCCAGAGCTCTGCGGTGAAGATGTTCTAAACAAGAAGGTTAGGAACGAAGGAACGCTCCTTATGTACGAATTGGTCGACGGTGTTTGCGACACGAGTTTCGGCATAATGGTTGCAGAGAAGGTAGGGTTCCCCACACAGGTGATCCAAATGGCCAAAGAGTACATGAAAAATGATTTATGAGAGCGCCAACGGATTAAGTTGCTTGTACAGGCCCCACCATCACCTTTGCACAGAAGCACGTTTAATAAAATCATTTGTTTTATTAACTCTGTATCAATAGGCAAGTATTGCCAGCGTGCAGCATCCATGGGTGACTACGACTTCGAAGGGTTATCTTTGTCTTCATTGTCTTCGGATCCAAACGTTATTTCATAGAAGTTGTTTCCATCGTGTAGCAATGGCCTCATACTTCCCTCTACAAACCTTAGGTTATCATGGGATTTAGTAAAGACCAGCAGTCCAGTTTTCATGTCAAATATATTTACGATGTGGGGCCCAACACATATAACATGGTTCTTGATCACTTTAAACCCTAGTGGATTGCAATTCCACAGAAAGATGATATCTGTCCGCTTAAGCTTCCCAGTGTCGTCAACTATGAATCCCATGGAATTGAAGCACAAGAGGAACTCATGGGAAGAGACAGGGAAGATCGACTTTGCAACCATGTTCTTGAGCCCATGGAATAGCACAGGGATGAACGGGTCATAGACCTGCAGAAGCTCCTCAGACCTAAGGGTCTCCATATCGACAATCTCAAAGTCCTTGCATCCTATCACAATCTTCTCCGAGCAGAAAAATACATTGTACACCTGCAGACCTATATATAGCTTTCGCGAAAGCTCGATTGTAATCGAGTCGAGGGACACCACCGCCAAAAAGAGAAATATGGAGACAGATTTGCCGTCTCCAGAGTCTGTTGATGCAATGCAAGGCCCCTGCTTTGTTATTCCATAGAAGAAGTCCTCAATGTTGTCCTTCAGGACATTTTCTTCAATGCTTGTTGATTCAACATTGAAATGGGAAGCATACAGAGTCGACCCTGACTTGTATAGCATGATTTCATATGTGGAGTCGTAAATTATCTTATCTACCTTCCTGTCTAGGATCTTGTCGAGCTTCTTATTCGAGAACCGATAAACCCCGTCTCCTATTGCTACAATATACATGGCTCTCTGTGCAGAAGTGTATTCGGGATCGTCATTTCTGTCCAGGGGAGGTGAAATCCTGATGCTGCTTACAAAAAAGTCTGCCGTGGGAAAGAAGCTCTTCCACAAGGATTCTTTCTTGTTGGACGAATTTTCGCATTCCTCCCTCCTAGGCTCCTGCACCTCCTCCAGATCAGGATTCTTCTTTCTCTCAATGTCGTTCCTTCTGGTCTTATGGAACTTATCTATGAGCTTGGTTAGGTCTTGATCCTTAGACTCCTCCGAGTATCCAATATTGGCTGAAGATTCCTCATCAGACAGTGTTCCGGTACTGGTCTCTAGGCTATCTGAAGAAGAAAAGGACTCTTCATACCACTTTATATCGTTGGCTTGGCATGCATACCTCACAGTCTCGTCCACTTTGTAGGGCAGCTTCTTGAAGGATATGTCACCTCGAAGATGTGCCTTGATCTTGAAAATCGCCTTCTGAATTATGTTGTAGTATACATCCCTTTCTCCCTTGTCATAGAAATATAATCCCCAAACCCGTATGCCTCCCCTTTCAAACAGAAATAGAGGATACAGATTCTGGAAAAACGGGTCTTCAGGAAAGAACCTGACATTCTCCTTGACCGCAACCAGCCTCGACATAAACATCGGCTCTTCGTTGATGTATATCTCAGAAAACTTGTCTTCCGGATAATCACATATCAGCATCAGATGGTCAAAGATAAACACCTTGAACATCTCGGGCTCTTCATTCGAATGGCTTCTTATCAATGCTTCTCCTTCCTTTAGTAGCTTTCTTTTGCTTTGAAATAAGCCCAAGCAATGCTGGTTTCTAATACTTTGCTTGTACCTGAAGTTAATCCCCAGCTTGTACATTGAAAACTGCGTGCTAAACCTATTGAACTCTTTGTCTGCATTCTTCGCTATCGCCATGAACTTTTCAATTAGGTTTTCATACTCATTCTTGAGGTCCCCCTCCTCGTTCTTGGCTATGGCCTTCAGGAGCAAAGGATACCTTGCAAGCTTTTGTGACGGCCTGTACAAAAAATGCTTTATCCCAAGAAACGAGGAATTCTTTTCTCTCAGAAATTCCTCTGCCCCCTTTGCAAATTCCGGATAGCGGTGTATAAGCTTCTCAAGCTCAAACTCAGCCTTGGGAAGCCTCCTTACATATTCGTTATACAGCTCAAACTCTTCAATGTGCTTGTTGTATATTGAAACATACTCTAACTCCTGCAGGCTCGGGTTTTCGGCATCAACCTTATCGATCATATACTCACTAGTATTTTTCATGACATTCTCCCCCGTCACCTTCGAATACATGCTAAGGTTTGCCCTCCTCATATCCTCGCATATCCTATTGTGGAGTTTTTCGATCCTGTCCATGTTAATAAATATCCTGTCGCATATCTCATACTTGACTTTCGGGGTACTGAACAATGGGTATCCAAGAATCCATATTCTGAACTCCTTTTCCCAAATAAGAAGATCCTGGATGTAGGACTTCTCGCTCTCAAAAATCTCTCCAATGGCTTCGATACGTTTTTTAAGCTTTGACATATACAATAGAATCCTTTGTTTTCTGTATTTATCTCTTCTCAATGTTTCAGAAAGAAACATCAGTAGCGTTTGTTGTTAATCCACTGGCAAGAGGGAGCACAGCTATCTATCCTTGAAGACCTCCGAGTTCCTTCTCCTCAAGTGATCTGCTACATTGAACATCGTTTCCACGCCCACAATAGACGGCTTCTGGAGCAGCTCCATACAAACATCAAAGTCTTCTTGGATTATAGCATTCCTCATTATGATTATTGCAGAGGCACAGCAATACAACACCATCTCAAATCTGTATGTATCGCTGAGAAACCTGTCCCATAGCCATATGACATCCTCAATTTCAAAGCATGACATAAACATCAGCAGTATCCACTTCATGTGGAATCCTCCCTCCGTCAAGCCCTTTCTTCTCATCATAGCATACAGCTCCTCGTCCGCCCCTCTAACTATCTCCATAACCATGGACATCCTGTGCATTATCCCTCCGCTGCATTGGTCAAGATCTCTTATGAAGTTATCTCCTATCTCAACCATCAGCGAGTTAAAGCAGAAAAAAGAGTCCTCTTCACAATGCTTCTTGTCATCCTCATCATCACTTGTGCACAGCACATAGTATATGGCTATTAGGATGAGATTCATGCCCTGGACATACCTTACAGACGAGTTTGACATTGCATAGCACTTCAGTATCCTCTTGATCACATCTCTGTGTGTTTCTCCAGAGCCCAGGGATACGCTATCCAGAAATTCGCAGTACCTCTTTTTTTCCTCGGAACCTCCACAGCCTGTTCTTGGCTTAATGAATGTCCTTGAAACATCGTTGTCAATCACCTTGTAGCACTCTTCTTCTCCCTCAAACCCACTTCCGACTCTCTCTGCATAGAAGCTATACGAGTTCCTCATGTTTCTGAGAAACATTTCTGTCTTGAACTTGTTCTTACTGTAGTATCCAAGAAATACCTTCCAGTACTTCGGCCTGAGCGATGAATTGGAAAACCCGTAGTAGCAGTACTTCTTTATCTCGCAAACATCAAGCGGCGTAGAGTCTGTGGGGTTTATCTGCTTTGATATGAGGCTGTGCAGCACCGTTCTTTCTCTTTTTCTATGAAAATTCATCACCTCCCTCTCTGCACTGATCCTATACAAGTTCTGTTGTTATGTGTGAACTTCGGCCAATAAGCTCCGGGCAATGTGCATTGAGTCTTCTGGGGCGATTGGGTTCTTATAGCAAATCCTTGACCAATCAATGACACCGGAGCAAGAAGAGGCTTGCAGAGACATGAACCATTGCGCTTTCCTGAGGTACAACAAAACTTCTCTGCCCTAATGCTCCTAGATTCGTGAATCAGGGTCGACCTGTGCTTCCCATTGGCACATGAGGCCGCAGACTGCGTGGAAAAGGAGTTCAGTATTAAAACGGAATGCAAGAAATGTATCCATGCATTCAAGAGAAGCTTTGGCTCTTGAGAACGGTGCCAAGTATAGAGGTGAGCAGCTTACCAATGGAGGGTCGTTCAAAATAGAGATGAATGTCGACATCGTTGACATCGAACAAGAGTTTATCTGCGGGACGTTTGAGATACACAACCTTACCGATAGATACGAGCTTCTCACGACGTATTTTGAGGGCGAGATAGTCGGAAACATCTATCCATTCACGATGGAGGAGTATTCGATGGCAAATCCAGACATAATACACTGGAAGCTTTTCCCAGAATGGAAAGGAGAATATGTCTATAGAAAGGGATCGTATGATATAAAGAAGAGTAATTTCATGTACATCAAAATCAAAGAACTGTTCTTGCTGCCCGACCCCCGGCTTAAAACCATACCCGGGGCGTCGATTGATGGGCACTACTATTGCTGCTACTACAAGAACCTTGACTGCTTTGCAGGGCACTATTATTACAAAAACACGTCGAATCTAATATCCCAGCAGGTGCTTTTGGACAGAGTGTTCTTAAGAAAATCGAGGAGCAGGTCATTTAGCAAGTGACATTGATATATCATTAAATAATAATTTCAATGAAACTCTACGCCAGGCCCGGCGATGTGTTGAGATGAATCCTCTCAAGATTTGACAGGACTTTAAATGTTTTTGTGGAGGACCCTCGATGGATGAGGGTTGGAAAGTAAAAAGGCCACCTAACGGGACGAAGGCGGAGTCCAAGCTGTTTTCTGCACAAGGACACAAGTGGAAGTTAGTTCTATCGAACAGGGGCGGGAGGATATATTTGGCATTGGAATACCAAGGGGGATCGTACCACGACGTCCTGACAACATTTTGTTTTGATATTAATGGGAAGAGGCACGAGTATCAGTATCAGTTTTCGATGTTCAATACCGATATTGGAATTTATGTTGAAGACAAGGACAGCTATGTGGTCAAGGTTGATATAAGCGTGAGGAGTGGATACTACAACTCAAGAAAGGAAACGGGGCATGTAGGGCTTCGGAATCTTGGAGCAACTTGCTATGTAAACTCCCTAATGCAGGCCTTGTTCAACATAGCAAAGTTCAGGAACGACGTCTTTGGGCTAGAGCCTAGCGGAAGGGTGCTGCTCCTCCAGAAGCTATTCAAGGAAATGCAGGTGGAAGAGCATCCCGTGGACACAACAGACTTTGTTGTGAACAACATATGGGTGGATGATGTTCATGTCCACCAGGACATTCACGAGTTCTCGAAGGTTTTTTTTGATTCTCTGGAGAAGGACAGCAAGAGAAAGGACTTTATAGAGGATCTAATCCAGGGAGAGTTGACGACCTACATAGATGGAAAGTGCGGATGTGTCCGGAAAATAAAGGAGAAGTTCCAGGATATCCAGGTGGAGATCAGGGACTTCCTCAACAACAAACTGTCATCAAATCTCCACGAGTCTTTGAAGAGGTATGTGGAGGCGGAGGTGCTTGATGGAAATAACAAATACAACTGTGAAAAGCATGGGTTTGTGGATGCAAAGAAGGGGGTGCTGTTCAGGTCTCTTCCCCCGGTGATGTTTGTTCTTCTGAAGAGGTTCAATGTTGACTTTGAGACAGGAAATGGCTATAAAGTGAACGACTACTTTGAGTTTCCCTCCTCAATTGACATGTCACCGTTTATGGAGAAGGACGATGGCGAGGAGAAGCAGTCTGACGAGACATATGATCTCTATTCTGTGATTGTGCACAGAGGAGACCATGACGAAGGACACTTTTATGCTTACTTGAAGATTGGTGGAAGATGGCTCAAGTTCAACGACACGGTTGTGACAGAGGCTGGGGAGATGGAGGCCATGGAGCATAATTTTGGAGGAAAACATCCTTACAAGGACAAGATAAGGGATTACTCGGGATACTATCTGATTTATCTCAGAAGAAGTATGTCTGACAGCCTGTTGAATATGAAGGTTACTATTCCTGGAAGAATAGAGGAGATACTAAAAAAGAAGCAAAGCAAGGTCCCGATCAAGTGTATAAAAATAGATAACATCAGGAACTATAGGGGGGTTGGATTCTACAATGTCAGCTCATACGACTATCCCCTGAGTGGATATACTGAGTTTATTATAAAAGAGGGAGATAGCATTAAGCTTCTGAAAAATAACATCGAAAAGCACCTTAACACTCGGAGATTCTTGTATCTGTTTGAATGCACCAGGATGGAAGACACCAAGAAGATGGATACAGCAGAAAGGCCAAGCAAGAGGATTAAAGAGGATGCCCATGGGTCGATGGAGCCTGAGACTGGGAAGGGAGAAGATATTTCCAGGGCCATCGAGTATGTAAGACTCAGCCATCAGAGGAACGTGAGCCTTGTAAGCGACGGGTTTGTCAACACTGATGCTGACTACTTCATTTATGCATGCTATCCAGAGGTTGACTTTAAGAGAAACAGGCTTATCTTTCTGAAGGTTTTTAGTAATATGCCCTGGTGCGAAGACACACTACCCACCTCTTTAAGGCTTTGTGCATGTATACATATGGAAGGAACGATCAAGGACAATATGAGCGTTATCATTGAGAAAACAGGGCTTGAAGATGTTGTGGTGTTCAGGGAGTTTGATTTCTCGTCTGCATTGGACCCGTCTACTGATGTTTCTAGCCTTCCACAAGGAGACGTCTTGATTAGCGTTCGAAGGGAGGATGTCCTGGAGTTCCTTGACTTTATAAGCGATTTCTATAGAAGACTGTGTGTGAATGTTTCCTGCGGCCCTCACAACTTCACTGTGTTTGTGAGAAGGGGATTGACGAGCACAGAGCTTGAGGGCAAAATCCGGCGGTTTGTAGGGTCTAAGGAAATCTTCCTGAAGAGAGGAGAGGCTGTTTCTGATAGCTCAGGATTCAGGACGGCAGTGGAAGACTTCACACAGTCGGATGCGGAGTCGGATGCCCGTGAAAGCCTGCAAGCAAAGAACACTGTGACTTGCACTATCAGTCCGGAGTATCAGGTGGTTTATCTGGGGTTCTGCAACAAAGAGATGGACTACAACTCTGTTCCTCATCTTCACATTTTTGTAACCAAGATCGGGTGCACCTCCCTGGAGCTAATCAAGAACGTTCTTGTGTCTCATTTTATATGCCTCAATCCTGTGCGGGGGCATTCTCTGAAGGCCCTGAGGATAGTAGACACTGTTAGAGATACGCTGTATCTTAAGGGGTTTGGGATGTCCGAGGAATTTACCGCCAATGGGATGTGTGTTATCCAGCCCTTTGTAAAGAGGGCTATCAAGACAGCATACTACAGTGGAATGTACAAGATAATAGGGTTTCCATTCTTCTTGCAAACAGATGCAGAGAGCGTTGCTGAGTTCAGAAAGAAATACAAACTGTTTGGGAAGATGGTTATGTTTGACGGAAAGAGCTATACAGACTTAGAGCTCGACTGGCCTATGAGCAAGTTCAATGACGAATGCTTCCTGTTGATTGAAAGAACGTAGCTTTACTATTAAAAGATGATGTATTTCCAGGCGTGGTTTAACAAGGTCTTCTGTGGATGGAAAGACAATAAAAATGGATGGTCTAAGAGCCCTTGAATGGAATTTGAGGAGTGCGGAGAGGGGTATGCTGACAAGCTTGATCTGAAGTCGGCGTTCCTCGGAAAGCTACCTGGGGACAGGCCACTGCTAGAGGAGCTGGGGATAGACTTCAGCACAATAAAGAAGGAAAGCCGCCTGATTTTCGGGGTTTTCCAGAAGAAATACGTCGACTTCTCGTTTGTTAAGAATGCAGATCTTTCTGGGCCGATTGTGTTTATTGGGCTGTACACTCTTGGGCTTATCCTGAACTACAAGATCCACTTTGGATACATATACTTTATTTCTTTGTTGACAGCCCTATCCATGTACTTCTTATTGAATGTCCTTGACACAAAACACATAGGGTTCCTTGAGTGCTGCAGCGTCCTTGGATACTCGTTTCTTCCTGTAGTCTTTTTTTCGTTTACAAACATTCTCATGGGAAGGATCGGAGTTGGATTCAAGGTGTTCTATGGGCTTGGGTTTGCACTGTGGTCGAGCTACACAGCGTCTGTGGTGTTCTGCAGGTATCTCTCGCTCAGCAACAAGCACCTGGTTGTTGGATATCCGCTGTTGCTCGGATACACAGGCTTTGTAATGGTTGTTCTTTTTTGAAATAAATCATATAAATATTAAGGTCTTTGGGTTTGAACGCTATCATGGGTATGGACATATTTAATATTTGTAATTGATCTCGGAGATATAAAAGAAAAAACAAGAAAACTGGGATGCGAAAAAATGACTTTGACGTGAGGGAGATGAACGCGGCACTAGGTCTTCTGAAGCTTGCAAGGGAAGGGAAGAGCGAAGGAGATGAGCCCGATATAAGAACAAGGAAGACAACATTCCAGATGATGGTTCTCAAAGAAGTCTTCAAGATCGCGCCGCATCCATCCACACTCACAAAGACGGACCTTGCACTTATGATCAAGCTTCCATTGAAGGCTGTGCAGATATGGTTTCAGAACGAGCGGAGCAGGAAAGAGAGAGGTGGAAGGACTGGGAAGAGAAGCAGAGGAGGGAAGTCCGAAAATATAGATCCTGTTAAGCTGCTTAGGATTATAATGAAAGTTCTAGAGAAAAACAGAGAGGGACTTAGCTTCTGAGTTGCAGGATGTATTTTTGCATATTGGTGTAAGATGAACAGAGGGTGTTGGCCTCTGTATGATTTCCTCCAATTTTGAACATAAATTAAATATGAGCTTTCTTAAGAGGAGATATTTAATATCAACTACCCGTAACTTCCTTATTAGGCTGGGCGGAGGATTACCTAAAAACAGGACTTGAAGCGTCTACTTCTTTTCACAGTGCAAACTTGGAATCTGTTTTTGTAGTTGAGAAATAAGCTTAAAAGTATTGAGGAGGATACCTGATTGCGATTAAATTATAAATCTATTTAATAATAATATTATGTACTAGACTTTATTCAGGGTGCAATAATTTCAAGGAACAGATAGAGTTTTAATATCTCGAAGTGTTTTCAACAATAGACATAATTTCCCTCAAATCGATGGTTCTTGAATCGACGGCATCCTCAGCACTCTGGTTCTTCCCTTTGCTGATGTGTCTTTTGTTCTGAAACCATATATCTACAGCTCTCGGAGATAAGGAAATCAAAATTCCAATATCAATCTTGTTTTCCCATGTTGGATATGGAGTAATTTGGTATATCTTCTTGAGGACCTCCTTCTGGAACTTGCTTTTCCTGACCTTCTCGCCCGGTTTTTTCAGGCATCTCTCCGGGTGAAACAGTAAAACCATTCCAAGGGCAGCCTGAGCCTCCATCTCTCTTCGATCAAACACCTTGATGGTGAAAAATTTTGGATCTTTTTGTTTTAGAAATCGCCTGTTTAGGTCTCAGCCCCTTTCGAAGCTCCAATTGCCTGGAGAGTACCGATGTCATTCTTATCATCATGATAGATCAGGGAGTTTAGATCCTATCATGTTTCATTTAGATTCGGCATTTAAATTAAGCGATGTCTTGATGTATTTGACATCATATCTACGGCTAGGCAAAAACTGTGGAGGGCCAATTTACTATTGATGGAAATTATGTGTTTCCCATGGCGCTTTTCATCTAGGCCATGCTGCTAGTAATTACCCGCTTTTGGTATCCATAGATGGAGAAATACGAGGTTCAGGAAACACTTGCAAGCGGATCCACGGCAAAGATTAAGAAGGTGGTAACCACTGGAGACAAGGAGTATGCGATAAAGCTGATGAGAAAGGAGAGCGTGCCTCTGAAAGTGTTTTTGAGAGAAGTGAAGATACACAAGTCTCTGAAGCATCCAAATATAGTCGAGATTGTTGATTCATATGAAGACAGGGAGAGATATTGCATTGTAATGAGGCTGGGCTATGGAGAGGTGGGCAGTATGATTCAGTCTGGTGTGGGGTTAGACCCGCTTTTGGCAAATGTTTATTTCAGACAGTTAGTTTCTGCAGTGAGATACCTGCACTCAAAGGGAATATGCCACCGGGACATAAAGCCGGAAAACATGCTTATTGATGCGAATGGAAACCTTCTGTTGTCAGATTTTGGGTTTTCAACCTTGTTTCTCCGCAAGGGAAAGAAAAGAAGGCTTCGATTGCTTGCAGGGAGTCCTGAATACATGGCGCCTGAAGTCTTTGAGGGCGACTACGATGGAAGCCTTGCAGATATATGGTCTTGCGGAATAAGCCTCATTGCATTTTTGACGGGCACGCTTCCATGGGGTGCAGCAGAAAAGTCTGATGAGCAGTTCTCCTCCTTTATATCGAAGAGGGACCATAGTCAGGCACCCTTCGATAGAATAAGAGGACAGGTGATGAGGCTTATAATGAAAATTCTGGTTAGGAAAGAAGATCGTTTGTCTGCATCGATGATTATGGAGGATCCATGGGTTGTGCAGCCCAACAGGCTTCTCAATGAGTCGGGGCTTTGTAAAGATGCCCACGGGATATTTGAGCTGATTCCGTGCAAAAGTAAGACTGCACTCCACTTCACTCAGCCTGGTGAGATGCACAAGACACCAAAAGCATGCTTTATTTCTTCGCAGCCAGAAAGAGTTAGAGGAGGAAACGTCCATAGGCTATATGCTAAGAAGGTGCATGGCAGGTGTGTTGTGAAGGAGATATGCGAGGTTCTCGACTCGATGGTGGTTTCCCACAGGGACGCCGGGGAGTCTGTCGTGTTTTCTACAATTGATTCCAAAAGATCAGCGCTTTCTGGAGAAATTGGTGTCAGGAGGCTAGATGGAGATTACTGTGTAACTGTCCGCAGGACGAGGGGAGATGCCCGAGAATTCGAGAAGTTTGTAAAAGTGTTTGAGGGCCTGATTGGATACAGTAGCAGGATGCACCTAAATAGAATTACATAATAATGATATTTGATAAATAAACAAAACTAATTCCTTTCTCCTAGAAGATCGATATGAACAAGATGAAAAAGAATGATTGGAAGCATACAGGGTTTGGAGCTCTGTCGGTCATACAGGGATACCACAGAAGGATGTCAAGGAAGATCCAAAACATCTTTTTCATGGCCTTGGCGCTTCTTTCCTTTATTTTCCTCTATAAAAAATA
This sequence comes from Encephalitozoon hellem ATCC 50504, assembly GCF_000277815.2. Classification (NCBI taxonomy): domain Eukaryota; kingdom Fungi; phylum Microsporidia; family Unikaryonidae; genus Encephalitozoon; species Encephalitozoon hellem. The sequence goes on from NC_018470.1 coordinate 69,118, forward strand.
TTTTTTTGTTTGTAGAGCCAAGGAGGATCAGAGAATGGAGAGGATGTGCTTAGATTTCATAAACAAGAGGGTTGATAAATGCCTACAGCACAAGTCAAGGTATGAGCAGAACAAGGAGTTTGCAGCAATCAAGACACATCTCCCGCTCATCCCGTTGAAGATGACTCGATCGAATGCGGTTTTTCTGTATACATATAGGAAGCCTTATGTTGTGATAAAGAGGTGTATTGCGCCGGGCACACCGGGGCTTGCGGAGGACGAGATTCTTATGTCTCTTGACCACAAGAATGTTGTGAAGTTTCTCAAATCGTTTAGGGAGAAGTATATGAACCTGAGGGAAGAGGAAGAAACGATTATTTGGATATTTATGGAGCACATGGATAGCAAGGTGTCCCAGGATGTTGTGAAGGGAAATGAAAACAAGATAAGGGAGATAGCTAAGGGAATATTGCACGGGCTCAAGTATCTTCATGGAATGGGGATAGCGCATCTTGATTTAAAGATTTCAAATGTCATGGGGAAGGAAACGAAGGACGGGATTGTATATAAGATCATTGACTTTGGGTTCGCCAGGAAGCTTGAACATGTAAATGACAATGCTGAGATCCAGATTCCCTCGAAAAGCTTTGGGACATATCCATACAAGCCTCCTGAGACGTCCCAGCTGAATATGCATGGGGTAAAGGGAGACATATGGTGTCTTGGTGCCATAGTATGGTTCCTGTCTCGAAGGCAAACGCCGTTCTACTTTGACGACGGGCGGAAGAACCTAGAGGAATGGAGGATGTTCATAAGAGGAAGATTATCCATTTCCTTCAAACCCAATGCGTCACCAGCGCTGAGGGATTTTGTGAAGAAATGCATGAACTTCGATAGATTTGCAAGGCCCAATGCCTCTGATCTCCTTGAGCATCCTTTCATTACTGGAGTACCAATGAAAGTGACTTCTGAAGACTTAAATGAGATGAGCGAAGAGTTTTCATCTACTTCTGAATACAGTAGCATGGAATCTGAAGATTAAAGTATTTTGTTTTTACCTAGGCTTGGCTATGCAATTGTGCCTGTACACATAGCCTTTGGCAAAAGCCCTCTGATGGATGGATCTGAGGAGCTAAAATACCTAATGAGGCTTCTACCGAAGTACATGAAGGTTGGGGGAGAGGAATATATCCTTTACAGGATGAACGAAGCTGTGGGTGAGGACAGCTGGGCTAGGGCGATGTTTTGTGGAAGATGTCTTCATCTTTATATTCCTGTGGTGAATAGTAGAGTGAGGTATGATGGTGTGCTGACCATTGAATGCTTCGGATGCGGCGAAAAACATGTGTTTGACAAGGTGTCTGACGTGTTTAGAAAGGATCTGCATGAAGGCAAGGAGACAACGCTTGAATATTATTTTAGATGATACCTCCCAGAGAATCAAGGCTTTGTTACGCAAAAAAATTTGCCCTTCGAGAATGACTGAGCTGATAGAAGCTGAATCCATGGAGCTATCAGCTGTTGCCCACATCAAGGCAACGAAGAACGATACATTTGTTCATATTACGGACATGACTGGGTCTGAAACGATTGCAAAGATAACTGGTGGGATGAGAGTCAAAGCGCAGAGGGACGAGGGATCGCCGTATGCCGCCATGCTTGCAGCACAGGATGTTGCAGAAAAGATACTTGGGCGTGGAATCAAGATACTCCACTTCAAGCTTCGAGGAGCCGGGGGAGTTAAGCCGATGGCTCTTGGCCCTGGTGCACAAACGGCAATCAGGACCTTGATACGTGCTGGGCTCAGGGTTGGAAGAATTGAAGATGTTACGCCGGTTGCAAGAGACCGTGTGAGGAAGCGCGGTGGGCACAGGGGAAGAAGAGTTTGAATAAAGCTGCCTTTATTTACGTATTTTGTTTGACAGATTTATAGCAAAGGATATGTCAACGCAGTTTGATGGGCCTATTTGTTTCCCTCACTGCCAGCCCTTAGATGAGACTGCCTGATCTCTCTAGATTCAGAGAAAAATGTTGTTACTGCTATAGTGATGTGGAGGAGGGGATATCTGTATGTGGATGTGGACTTTCATTTTGCAAAGGGCACGTGGACATCCACCTTGGAAAGGCCGAGTGTCATGTTGTATTTGAGATTAAAGAGGTCGGAGATGACCTTGGAATTGAAATCAAAAACACAATGCTCAAGCAGGAAGAGATTGAAGAGCTAAGGATAAGAATGGAAGCGCTTGTTAAGCCCGGAAATGAAGATGAGAGGATCATCTCAAAGGATGAGGAGGTGGGCTGTGCGCATGGATGTCCTGAAGGCCCATGCTCCATAGAGCTGGGGGATCTTGAAAGACTAAGCTGCAAGCTGTGTGATGTTCGAGCAAGGCTATGGGCTTGCTTCAGCTGTGGGTATGTAGGATGTGGAAGAGTGCAGTATGGAGTGGAGGGGAACGGGCATGCAAGGGCGCATTATGAACAGACGCAGCACAATGTCTTTGTCCTGGTTCCAAGCCTTCTCAAGGAGAGCTGCGAGGTGTTTTGCTATCTCTGTGACTCAAGCATAAGGTCTTACTACGATTTTCCTGAAGGTAGCATTACGATTAGGTTTGAAGCAAACGAAAAGGAAGGAGAAAGAAGTGTGAAGAAAGCACTAAGGTACATTGGAGCGGCCCAATCGGCTAGCAAGAGGGAGGCAGCCGGCAGCAAGGAAAGGGAGTCTGTTCCTAGCCCATATGTGGGGATTATCAATTCTGGAAACACCTGCTATATTTCGTCTGTTCTCCAGATGATGGGATACGTTGTTTCGAAGGAAGATATTGACATGGACCAGCACTTCGAGATCTGCTGTGTGAACAATCCTCTGGAATGTTTTTTCTGCCAGTTGATGAGAGTGTTTAACAAGATGAAGGAGTCCAGGAGTAAGATGGAGATTAATAAGATATCGATCTTAGATCTCATCATGCTTATATGGAGAGACATGCCTATGTTTTCCAAGTTCATGCAGCAGGATGCCCACGAGTTCTTATTATTCTTGCTTGAGAAGATCAAGGAGGGGGAAAGCTCTTACCTAATTCCCCATATAACGTCCTATTTTGAGTTTGAAGTTGCAAGGGAGATTTCCTGCTCTGAGTGCACGGAGAAGTCCACCAGCTACGAATCTATGATGATGATGTGCACATGTCTGAAGGGCAATATAAGGAAGTCTGTGGACATGTTCTTTTCTCCGGACGAGTGGGATTGTGAATGTGGGGGAAAGAAGAGCGCGAGACGATTTGTCACTGTTCCACCGAAATATCTGATAATCCAGGTTGGGAGATATTCCTACAATAACTGCAAGGTGGAGAAGATTAAAGACAAGATTGGAATGAAAAGTGTTAAGCTAGAAGGTTTTATGAGAAAGGGCGATGTGGATAAGCCCCTCTTAAAAAAACTAGTCGACGACGGGTATCAAGAGGAGCATGCAGAAAGGGCTCTAGGCATCTTTTCCAACGACGAAGACAAGGCTCGCAGCCTCCTGGAGAACAGCTTGACAGACCTTAGACCAGACATGAAGTATAGGGTTGTAGGGTGTATCAATCATTCAGGGGACAACATCAAAGCAGGGCATTACACATGGTGGGTATACGACGATGAAAAGTGCTATAAGATAGATGATACAAATGTTCTTAACAGCAATGTCGAGGTATTAGAAGATGGATATATATTCTTGTTTAGATGAGAACAGACATGGATGTTTGAGGCAATAAACTTCCATACTTTCTAACTCTTTATCTTCAAGTGCTATCAAAATAGAATCCACTCAAAATCCCCTTGAGCGGCTTTGACTTTCTTTCTCCGAGGATCTTTTTAGCTGTGCTCCACGAATACCTAACTCCAGGCGGGAACCCAAAAACTACATTTGCATTTCTTTTGAGCCATTCAACTGTGTCGGGATCGCTTGGGTATCCAGACCCAAGATCATTTCCAAATTCCGAAATCAGCACGTCCCTCTGAACCTTAGCAACTATGCTAGCCCCTGAGACAACCTGGAACTTCGAGTCTGCCTTCTTCTCAACCACAAATCTGTACGGATAGCTTGCATTCAGCTTGGATTTGTACTTTTCACAGTCCCCAAGTGTGTCCACATAGACAGCTTCCACCTTCTTGCACTTGGTTTTTATTTCGTCAAGAATCTGGAAAACAGAAGCAATCGATATCCTATCCAGAGTAGTGGACCTAAGCTGCATCATTTCTGTAATATAGTCGGGATGAGTGCAGTGATAGATATATCCAAATCCTTTTTCTTTTATCATTTGAAAGAAGCAGTGCCTTTGTGCAGGCGTCAGAACTTTCGAGTCTCTGAATCCCGTGGCTTCCAGAGCACTCTTTGGGGCTACCAGGGCCCCATACACCATATACCCAATCACAGGGCCTCTCCCAGCCTCATCAATTCCAATAACAACTTCCTCTGAGGTCTCTTCAAGACTTGAAAAGAAGATGTTCTTGCTCTCCATTCCTAAGGACTAAAACATAGGAAACTTGTAAATCATTTATTCAACAGACCTACAAATGTTGGAGTACTTAAGCCAGTAAGGGTCCTTTACCCTGTGAAGGCAGGGGTCGAACTCCTCCAGCACCTCGTCAATCCTTGTGAACTTGGTCTTGTCTTTCAGGACTCCAACAACTCCAACTCCACATCTCTGAAGACATAGATCAACAGCTTCAATCCCGAGTATCATTGCATTTATCCTATCTATCGGCGACGGATTTAGCCCTTGCTGTATGTCTCCAAGGATAGAGTAGTTCGTCTCAAATAGGTCCCCACTGTCGGTCCTTAGAATCTCGCAGAAGCTCTCAGTGGGAATAGAGCGGAACGTCTTCTCGTTTCTGAATATCACAATTCCCCTCCTCGCCTTCTCCCTGAACTTCACCCGAAGTCTCTGTGCCGCTTCTGAGAGGTGCCCTATGAGATATTTCCTTTCAGGAATGAAGACCTCAAAAGCCCCTGCAGCTATTCCTCCCATCAAGGATAAATATCCGCAGTTCTCCCCTCCAATCTCTATGACAAAGGCGTTGTTCTTGTATGCAAACGAATTCAGCTTCGATACATCAGAAACCTTTAGAATCGTGTTGAGAGCTGTATCAGCCCCGATGCTTATGTCAATCCCAGGTATGTTGTTATAGGAAGATGCAGGTATGAGAACTGCATCAATCCCCTTGAGCTCCTTGATGATGTTCAAGGCCCTACTTCCTCCTATGACTATCAGAGAGTCCAGCTTGTACTCCTCCACCCTCTTCTGAATTAGCTCAATGCTTATTCCTTCGCTACTGCCTATTCCTATTGCAGACCCTCCATTGTTTACTTCTCCAAAGAACTCATAGGGCCTTGGCTTCATAAGATGCCCATTTACAAGCCCTTCAAACCCATTTGGGATGTAGTATGCCTCTACACCTGCGACCAATGAATACTGAATCGCAGAGTTCAGTGCCGTATTCATCCCACTAGACCTGCGCTCGAATTGCAATATTCCTATACGTATCTTTCCATTCTTCTGGTTTCTGACAGAGCTCAGGTTATGGCTACAATCCCCGATGTCTTCGACTCTAGTCACTAGAGACTTCCTGAAATATGAATATCCCAGCTTAAAGAAGTCACTTCTGCTTTCCAATATCTCGGCGAATCTTTTTCTTTCCTGGAGGCTTCGGACAAGTTCGTTTTTTTCTATAACCTCTTTTAGCCCAACCTCAGAAATCTCGTCTCTGAAAATACTGATCATAACAGGCTCCTTCATGGGGCCCAAGGAGATCTCAACGGCCCTGACACCGAGAAGAGTCCCATATATTCTGTCCTGTGCAGAAGTCGGGCCTCCTCTCTGAATATGGCCCAATTTGAGCAGTCGAACCTCCATCCCAGACCTTGCAATCTCCTCCACAACTTGGGAGGCTGCTATAGGTGTTCCGTCCCTTTCAACAGCCCCCTCTGCAATTATGACAAATGTTCCAGACTTCCCATATCTTCTTGCAGTCTTAAGAGCTCCAATCATCTCTTCCTTCCATTCACAAGGCGCCTCGGGAAGCAGCACATAGTCTGCAGCACTTGCCAAAGCAGACATAAGAGCTATCCATCCGCACTTTCTTCCCATGACCTCAATAACAAATGTACGCGTATGCGACTTCATGGTGGATATCAGATGATCTATTCCCTCAATAACCCTGTGGATTGCAGTGTCTTCTCCCAAGGAAACAGGTGCACCACAGATGTCATTGTCTATTGTTGCCGGAATTCCTATGACCTTCAAATCATAAATGTACTTTTCCACGTCTCTCGGGTCCGTGCCCTCACCAGAGCATTCATCCTGGAAATCCTCAAGATCATCAGATGAGTTAAGGTCATGATAGATCGTAGGCGTCTCCTTATAACACTCAGGCTTCCCGTAGAAATCAGAGTATCCAACTACACTTGTGTCCGTGGTTACCTGGATCTTTTCCTCATCCTGAGGCCCTATCCTATCCATCTCTATCTTCCGAAGAACCCTTCTGGAAACTCTTCCCTCCCGTACAAGATCCCTTAGGTGGTCCTTGAACTCATCTCTAAGAGTCATGGCTCCCTTCATAGATCCATCTCCGCCCAAGACTATTATACAGTTGATCCTCTTCTCAACCATGTTCAGAACAGCCTGCTTTCTCCCGCTTCGCTCCATAAACTTTTGGGATCTTGCAGACAGAAGAACAGTTCCCCCTTGGCTGCTGCAATGTGTCTCGGTGTCCCAGCTTAGCCTGCGTATGTTATTGCTGATGAGCCCGTCATATCCGTTATACACCCCGTAAACAGATGCTCCCCACTTAATTCCTGTCCTGATTATACTCTTGATCGCAGAGTTCATCCCAGACGCATCTCCTCCACTAGTCACAATTGCAATCCTATTCATTCTCCCCTGCCCAGAAAACGTAACCACAATCTTGTTCCCCATCATGTCCACCATCTCGAGCGGCATCCCATGGCCGTTTTCATTAACAAGCCCACGCGTCATCAAACGGCGCAGCACCTTGTACGAAGTGTGCACGTGTATTCCAGAGCTTATGGACGTTATCCTGGCCTTTCTGGTGCTATATATCTTTAGCGTCTCCCGGTCGTATATCACGTCTAACCCGAGAACCTCATACACCTCTCCATGCTTCTGCGAAACCCCATCTCCAGACAGCAACAACTCCTCAATAACAGCCTCCATGTCACTGATTCCGAGATCGCATTTATCTATCGCATGACCAATCAATTTCCTATTTTCACCTATAACCAATTAGCAGAGGCGATCTCTAATTTATATAAAAATAGAAAGCTTTAATATCCACAAGCAATTTAAGCATAATTGTCTAAATTTAGCAATCCAGGTGAAATAAGAAAAATGAACAAGGGGATCGAATATGCCATGCCAAGGCAAAAAAGAAGACAGAGTAAGTAGAAGTTTAATTGAAGATGCTTCTTTGTTCTTGTGGTTCGTGAATGCAGTAAATTCTGGAGGATACTGCAAAGTGCTCAGGAATGGGGAAGGCATATCCCTCACTCCAAAGAAGAAGTTTCAGCAGAAAATAAAGTTCAAGGCGTACAGTATGAGTGCTGACAGTATCATGTATGAAAAAAAGAACGAGATTGCCTTTGAAGAAGATAGAAATGGATTTATATGTGCACATTGCGATGCAAGGTATGTATACAAGAGATGCCTGGTAAACCACCTCATAAAGTCTCACCATATAAATTCAAACACATTTCATTGAAGCAGCCTAGAAGTTGTTGAATGGAAGGGCAGAGGAGCCCATGCTGCTGGGCATCCAGGCTATATCGGTAGAATGATTTGCTTCATTAAACATTTGCCAGTTTATTTATGGTAAGGAGGGTGCCTCTGAAATCTCAAGCGTAAATCTTCTTCTCAGGAAGAACCTTTCGTCGTCTCTTAGGACCTTGACCCAGATCTTCTGGAGCATCTCAAAATGGCCTTCAGAGACTATAGCCTCTTCGAGATTGTATTCAGGAACATATACAACTATCCCATTTGATTTAACGCTCGTGACAAATCCCTCGGCAACAGGCTCCTTATCTCTGAGTATTGCATAAATGTTTACTTTGTCACACTCCCAGGATGCTTTCTTGGCAGATCTATATCTGGAGTTCATGTTCCTGCATACTCCCTCGTCGACAAAGACTTGATCCCGAGGCCCTCCGTCCAAGTCCTTTCTTGCCCTAAAGGTCACAACCCCGAGGCTCTTTATCTCCATCTCCCCAGGCTCCACGGTCTGAAGAATGCTGCTTAGAATCCTGTGAACTATGATGTCAGCATATCTTCTGATCGGAGAGGTGAAGTGTGTATACATGGGCGTTGCAAGCCCATAGTGGTGGAAGTTGGAGGTTTCTCCTGACACAACATATACAGCCTGGTTCATGGACTTGATCAGCATCCTTTTCATAAGATCCTTTTCGACTCCGTCCATCCTGTCCAAAATCTCTCCTAGGCCCTTTGAAGTAGATGTATCAATGTTAGGAGATATGTCTAGGACAGATGGGGGCGGGTGTTTCCTAAGCAACGAAGAGTCAGGATGATGATGGTACATGAACAAAGCGACAGAGATATTTGCAAGGATCATAAACTCCTCAACAAGAGAGTTGGTTGGAAAGTATTCCTTCACTTCAAACTCCCCTTCCCGGAACGTAGCTTGTCTCCTACTCAGATCTAGTGAGCCCTTCTTAAGCCTGTCATTCCGTAGAATCTTGCTTATCTCCAGAAGCCCTACCAAGGAATCAAGCACACCGCCTTCACTATCTGAAAGTCCCTTGATGACGTCATATGCCTCCTTATAGCTGAAGGCCTTTCGAGATCTTATTAACGATCTGCAGAAATGTGTTTTTAGGATCTTTGCATCACCAGACATTTCCCAAACAACAGAAAAGGCCGCCCTATCCTTCCCAGAAACCAAGCTACATATGTCTGTACTCAGGTCAGGAGGAAGCATATCAATGCGCCACTCAGGTAGGTAAACTGTTGTTCCTCTATCCGCCGCTATTCTGTCTATCTTGGAGTCCTTGCGAACATAATATGCAACATCTGCAATGTGAACTCCTACCTCAAAATTCCCATTCGGAAGAACCCGCCAATGGAGTGCATCATCAATATCTTCGCATCCAGGCGGGTCAATGCTTATAACAGTCAGCTCACGGAAGTCCTCTCTTGTCCCTTCTTTGACTTCCTGGTATATTCTGCTCATACTCAGCCAGTCTTCATCCATCCAGGAGGTTCCAAGCATGTCGCCCCAGCTTCTTCCATAATAAGTTATTCCATTCGCAACAAGTATCGCTTCCATCTCTGCCTTCTTGTCTCCAAGGCACCCCAATCTTTTATAGTAGTGTCCAATGGGATAGTTGCTTGTCCTTTCCCATCCATCAATTTCAACACAGAGTCTCTTACCCACCAACTCTTCAGGTTGGCTTGTTCTTATCCTAATCGCAGGTATCCTCTTGTCAATGGGAATAACCAAGACATTCTGGGCCCTGCTTCCCTGGATTGTTCTTTGAGATATTGTTCCCACAATCTCTCTACACTTCCTCCTATAAATCCCAACAACCTTTCCAAAGATCTCGTTTCCTTCCTTTTTCTTTCTTGTCTCCTTGGGCCCTTCCTCGTTGTCTACCAGTATTCCATCCTCATCCCGCTCATCCACAACTTCAACATAAACCTCGTCTCCATTTATTGCCCTGTTCATGTTCTTCTTCCCAACCACGAGAACCTTGACATTCCCGTCCACTACAAATCCACTGTAGCAGTTGTACGTGCTGACCTCAAGCGTTCCCTTGTATAGCCCCTTTCTCCCATATTGAATATCCAAGTTCTCTTTGTAGTCCTCATATTCAGTTGCCTCCTTCTCATCAACACTGTCTAGAAGATCTTTGATATCATCCGAGACATATTTTCCATACTCCAAGATGTTCTCAGTGCTCAGGATAATGAAGTTGTACTGGGGCAGATGGCCCTTGTAGAACTCCAAAACCCCTTCAAGGCCCTTTCCATAGGTTGCTTTACAGAAGTTGTTGCAGAACACCACATACCCCTTCTCTCTTGCAACATCTCTCAGGCCTCTTTCGTCATTCCGAGAAAGCTCCTCAAGCGCAGATTGGCATATTATCGCTGCAACATAGTCACTTTTGAGAAGTGCTCTGTACTTGGCCATGACACTCGCATCAGGAATCACAAAGACAGAAGTCCTCACATTCTCCCTGCACACTCCCCCACAGCACTCAAACCCACAGGGCACATCGTCTCTAACATAGTGCTCGCGAACCCTCTTGATAAGCTTCAGCCTCTTGGATATTTTCCTTTCGGCTACAACTCCCTGCCACATTAAAGGGATCCAGAACTACGAAAAACTTGAAATCCAGAAATAATTGTCGATGACGTAAAACAAGGAATCATTTATTATCCACTAATAGCCATTCCAGTCTTTTCCTTAACTATCTTTTCCTCATCAGCAAGGAAAGCCCCAATTATCTTCTCTCTGACACACCTGCCGCAGTGTGTTGCCCCATAGGCCCTGTTGACACGCCTTGCAGAAACCTTCTGTCGCGAAAACTCCGCAGGTCTCATGCGTGCTATGCTTCCTAGGACAGCATTGCATTCGTGGCATCTGTGCTTCTTGGAGTACTTCTTAATACGACGGTTAACAAGCTTTCCCGACGGCGTCTTGACCCTTATCCTCCTGTTACTGCGAGTTTTATATGTTTGTCCCTTGTGAATAAGAACTTTTCTCATCTCTTTGCAAGGGGAAAATTTTTTGCTCTCTTCTATTTCCTGTGATATGCCACAGACAGAGAGCTTCACAAGCCCATTGACTTGAGCTTTTTGTAAGACTCGTCATCCTTGTACAGACTCACGATGTTGACATACTTCATGTTGAATATAGAAGAAAGCTCTCTTTCTGCACCAGCAGGAAGAGCATACAAATCTATCCCAAAGTGCCTACAGAACAACGGGAGGTGCAGAAACAGGACATCATCCTTTGGTGTTATGAGGACGGCGCCTATGTCTCTTTTGCCATCCTCGTAGTGCTTCATTAGCTGGTTATATGTTACCAGAGCCCTGGAGCCTTTGAGGGCCCTGTAGATGCACTCGGGGTTGTCAACAGTCTTGATGGCATGAATATCGGAGTGGAATATTTTCTTCATACTCGAGGATCGGCTTCCGGTATTAAGATATAAACGGATTCCAACGACCCCAAAAATTTTATGAAAAAAACGATGGAGAAAATGAACAAGAGCAGCTCTGGGTCAGAGTCAGAATCTGAGCTGTCTGGGACCTCAGATTCCTTGAGTAATAAGAAAGAAGAGACAAGCTGCTCTGTGTCTGGTAGTGAGACGGAGTCTGAGATTGAGGAGGAGACGTCTAGCGAGAGTGAAGAGAAGAGCAAGAAGGAGAACCCATCTTTGACGGTGTTTATAAAGGGCATAAGCTACGATCTAACCGAATATGATCTGAAGAACGAAATGGAGAAGATAGGGAAAGTGGTCCGAGTTGGGATTCCTATGACAAATGACTACAAGCGCAACAAGGGATTTGGGTATGTTGAATTTTCTAAGGAAGAGGATGTGAAGAAGGCGCTGAAGCTTGACGGAACTGTCTTCCTCGGAAGGGAAGTGGTTGTGAACATGGCACATCCACGGGAAAACAAGCAAAGGCATACAATATACATTTCGAACATCCCATTTGAGTGTGACAAAAGGAAGCTGAAGAAGTACTTTGAGGAGATGGGAGAAGTTGTTGGGATGTCCTTTCCATATGACAAGGAGAACGATAGGCTGAAGGGATATGGCTTTGTCGACTTCGGCAACAAGGAGGATTATGAGAAGGTTCTCAAGAAGAAGCTAGTTTTTGAGGATAGCTCTATATACCAAAGGCCTGCTTACAAGAACAATAAGGAGGATAGAAAGGATTTCAATGGAAAAGGACCTAGAAGAAATGACTCTAGATGGAATGGCAAGAGATACGGAGGAGAGAGCCAGAACAGAAACAATAACAAAAAGGTTAAGTTCAATTCTGACAGTGAGGAATAAAGAATTTCTTTATTATTTTTTGCTTTCATTAGAATAAGCAATCATCTTCATCCCCTTTACTTGCATGGGAGAGGGCCACTCTACCAGAACACTGTATATAAGGAACTTGAACAGAAAGCTCCCCATAAGAGAGGTAAAGAGAAGGTTGGGTTTACTTATCACAAGGTTTGCAAAGATACTGAAGATAAAGATGAGCAATAAGCCCAAGCTTTTAGGACAAGCATTTGTTCATCTGGACGAAGAAATAACCAATGAGATTCTGGGCAATCTGGACGGAAGATTTTTTCTTGGGAATGTGATTTCTGCATGTCCAGCGCATGAGGATATGTGCATTGGGAAAAGAAGGCCCATTGTGTCCACTAGGACCTTGTTAATTACAGATATACCTTCTCCTGTAACCAAAGGCGACATAGAAGATATTTTCAGAGGCTTTGGAGGCTTGGAGGGCATAAGATTCATCGGGGTAAAGAGCCTTGCCTTCATAGACTTTTCCACACCAGAAGATGCATCTACTGCGTATTCATACTTTGCCGACGGGTGGGTAAGGCACATCCATGGAAATATGAAAATAGCGCCCTCTGCATAGATTTCCACAAGCCAGGGGCCCTCATTAAAAGTTATCGCAAGAACCTTCCCTGCCTTCTTCTCTTTGTGCCGTCTCTTTGGTGCCTGTCCTCAAGATACATCCTATCTGCCTTGACACGGCCTCCAAAGACCCCTCTTCCATACTGCCTTCCCTCCACAAACCCATAGTCCTTGTCAATGGATAAAGGGCTTTGGTCAAGGCGAAACCCATTCACGTACCTGACTGCTGCATCTGCAGAAGACACAGTATAGAACTCAACAAAGCAGAATCCACAGAACCTCAGTGTATTCCTATTCAGCCCCATTATAACCCTCTTCACATCTCCGCATAGCAAAAACAGCTCCCATATCCGCTCCTCCCGGACACTCGTAGGGATATTGGATACAAAAATTGTCGACGAGTTCTTCTTTGCCTCGATATACTCCTCATCCGTCCCCACAAACGTCTTTTCCCTATAAAAGTATCCTTCTCGCTCCCCTGTGAAATACTTCTCTAGGATCATCATGGGCTGCACAACTTCCAAGGATTTGTCTAAAGGCTGTATAAGATGTCGAGTAAAATATATTTATAATTGTACAGGTTTTTGGCTTCTGCTTGGAACCTCCTTCCAAGGCTAGAACCTACCGTGGTCTATAAGGAACAAACTAACAAAGAACATGTAGAACGATCTGCAGAAGTGATCCATGCTCTTGAAATGGTTTTGGTGTGTTAAAGAGAGTCTTCTGCTAAAAAGCTCAAGAGCAAACACGCATCCCAGCACAAAGACTATTCCCCCATTTCCTGTGTACAGAAGGAGGAAGAAAACCATAAACTTAGCAAGATCCTCTTTACAGACCTTGATGCCTCCCAGCAGGTTCATAACGCTCTTCAGAGTCAGTATCTTTTTTCTTTCTTGAACCAGGTAAACCTCACCATTAAACATCACAAGGTCTTCAGGATTGGCCATTATCTTTGCCCCTGTTTCTTTAACAGACACAGATATCTTAATCGATATGTCGTTAGTCTCTATCTCCTCACATGAAGTCCGTTCGCCTCCCATGGATATTTCATTTTCCTTGTGTCCAGGAACATCATACACCAGATGGAGGCTCTCCTTGCCTAGTGTATGGAGCTGGACAGCATCGCTCACAATCTTCCCATTGAGAATTATCTTTATCCCCTTCTCAATAGACTCCATGCCGTATCCCTCCATCTGACTCTTCAAATACTCTTTGACATGGAGTATTGTGTGGTCAGACTCAAACTCCTTTGTATATGTGTACTCGCCATTTCTTGATCTAAGAGTAACTATTGTCATCCTTCCCCCCTCCATTAGGGTTGTTTATATTTCTTTCGTAATCAATCAGATGGCTTGGAAGAAAAGGGGAGAGCCGATGAATAAGAATGCAGTCTCCTGCACTTAAATACGCGGCTGGGAAATTGTCGAGTGTTTCGCTGCTACCTGCGGTGATGAAGCTTTTCGAGGTTGTAAATTTCTGAATAAAAATCCGAATCCCTAGGATGTCGGTTGACTTGGATCGTCTGAACGAACTATGCAAAGTAAGATTTGAAAAGGAATACAAGACATACAGGGAATACTTTGGATCAATTTCACACTTTAGCAGGGACGAACTGCTTGAGCAGATGTTTTCCAAGTACACGAAGGGTGTTCTCTCTGAAGAAGAGGTTCTGGCATGCATGAGAACCATCAGCCTGGGCAGTCTGAAGCACTTGGTCAAGCTCTATGAGTATGAGGGGCGCTTCTGCAAAGAGAAGGCTGTACTGGCGCTGAGGAGAAGATACATGGAGGAGAGTGAATATGACAAGGATGAGGTTTTCCAGTGCATAAGAAAGCTGTCGCATTGGCTTGACTTTGGACTCGTGAAGGAAGTATGTAATGACGAGTGTCTGGGGCTGATTGTTGGAGAATATGCACGGAAGCATGAGCTTGATGAGTCCTTTCTGGATGAGATTGTAGACTTCCTTCCTTCTGTGTTTTTTGGGTACACACAGCTGAACACTCTCTTGCTCGACTCCTTTGAAGCATCGTTTGATCGGGTAATAGAGAGGAGCATGGAGATTCTCCATGTTATCAACTACTCTGAGAGGAGGGCTGTTGAGACTATTGCCAGGAGTAGGTTGAAGAAAGACATTTTTGAATATCTTGTTTCCAATGGCCTGGTTGAGGAAGATGCACTGGTAGCGATGATGGATGTTGTTGGATGCATTGATGCAGAGGTTTTTTTGAGTGACGGGGTTGTTGGAAAGCTCTGCCTGGAGAGCATTATAAAGTATCTTGACTCCATTGAGGTAGAGAAGGTTGTTGAGATTGGGATTTTGGGGTGCAAGTGCAAAAAGCTGTATGGGGCTCTTCCGCCAGTTCTGGAGAAGAGGGCTGAAGAGTTTATGAAGGAGGCAAGGATCGTTGATGTCCTACTTGTTATGGTTTACTATGACTCTCGGATAAGGTTTGGAAGGACTCTTCTGGCTTTGAGGCCGTCTCTGGAGAAGGAATTCCTAATTTGCAGGGAGGAAGAAAAGAGAAGGATTGCTGTTGATGTTGATAAAAGCACGGGGGAGATCAGAGAGGTTGGGGCAGAAGCCACGGAGAGTGTGCCGAGCCATTTTGGTGGGGGAAACGAGTTCAGATTTGTTAAGAAGGGAAAGGCTGGGGAGAGGGATGTTGTGGAGTACTTGAGAGAGATATGTGTGGATTCCGGGGACTTTATCAAGGATATCAGAAGGAAATTAGGGTTTTCATGCTTTCTTGACAGCCCTACGAAGCCTACCTTTGACCAGCTTGTGGTGCTTCCGAAGTACTACTTTGTGGAGTCGCTTAGGCGGTACCGTAACGAGTTTCTAGACCTGCTGTACCAGTTCGATGAAATAGTGATTCCAGGGAGCCGAAGAAGAGACCTGATTGCAAGAAGCATTGTGTCCAGTGGGTATAAGGAATTGTTTGTCAGATACCTTATAAAAAGAAACAGATACTTCAAGATTGAGGTTAATCTCGATGCGTGGTTTGAGAAGATGACAAGTGAGTACAAGATCAAATACCTCCTAGACCATCCGACGGCAATTATAGGGAGAGAGGAGAAGACAATTGAGTCCTTGAAAGATAGCGTTCGGATGCTTTATCCTATTATTGAGAAGCTGGAGGGTAAAGAGATATCGCAAGAAGTGATTGATAAGATTAGGAGTCATGCTTCGATGACTGGAGATCCCCGAAAACAAGGAAGCGAGCATAGACCTTATGGCGAAAACAAAGACTGTGGGATAAAAAGACAAGAAGCCAATGAATCTATAAGAATAGATGTCACTAAGGGGCTGAGGGAGTGGAAGAGCCTTGAAAAAAAGATAAAAATAGAAGGCTGCCCCAGTGGGGACAATGTTTATGATGACCTGTATCCCATTGAGAAGATTGACTACGTTCCATTCAAGAAGAGAGTAGGGTTTATATGTAATGAGATAAACAAGAGGATTTCAAGCGGGAACGGGCTCCACAGGGCAGGGTTAGTTACATCTGTACTGGTGAGAGATGGAGAGATGGCCAAGAGGGTTCTATCTACCCTGCAAGGTGTGAATAGATTTGGAAAGGATCTTGTCAATTTTGTTGAGTTTTTTGTGTTCTTCCTCTCCTACTGCAAAATGGAGGTGAGCATGGAAATGGCGACGCTTAGGACCCTGAGGAGATACATATCCGAGGAGGGAAGCGACACTGTTCTGTACTTTGTGTTTATGAAAGCCCGGCTGGAAGAGATAGAGGCGCTATTTTCTGAGTTTAGGGATAAGAGCTTTGACGTTATCTACAAGGCCATGGTGGATAGGATCCGTGGAGTCAGAGAAGGGACAACTCTGGGTGAGAAGCACGGGTGTGTGACGATTGAAGCCAGCATACCACAGCCCGTGATCAAAAGAAAGAAAGGCAGTGGGACAAGGGTCGAGATTGTTGAGGTATGGGACGGTAGAGACCAAGAAGAAAGGATTAGAGGTACAGTCATGGGGTTTCTGTCGTCGGAGGACGAGAGTATGCATTACCTTGGGCTGGGCTGTCTGAACATGCTAGGGATAGAGGTGAGTGTAGAGAGGTTCCTCGACTCCAGAAGTGATAGAGTTGTTGAGGCAGCATTGAATATTGTTACAAAGAGGCCTGTTACACCATCTATCAATGCAAAACTTATGGAAATAATGTACAGAAGGGGAAGACTGGACAATCTCGGGAAAATGTGTCTCAGGGCTGTAGACATAGATATCCTGGAGAGGGAGGATGTAGACAGGATCTATGAGATGTTCTTTATTGATCCGGGAAACTATTTGGAGGTTCTTCCAAGAATACTGGAGAGGGGATACGAACTGACCGAAGAGATAATAATGGAGCTCATAGGATTATTGGGTCAATCTCAATGCGATGACATTGTTGAGAATGCCATGGGTGTCTTGAAGAGCATTGAGTACACCGAGGAAATGGTGTTCAAGAGCATCTT
The DNA here is from genome assembly GCF_000277815.2 of Encephalitozoon hellem ATCC 50504. Lineage (NCBI taxonomy): Eukaryota > Fungi > Microsporidia > Unikaryonidae > Encephalitozoon > Encephalitozoon hellem. The sequence goes on from NC_018470.1 coordinate 86,219, forward strand.
ATCCCTCGAGAGTGCTAAGTTTGCTCCGAAGACATTCCTGATAGAAAAAGTATGTACGTCTCGGTGCAGTCTCGGTACTAGAGGGTTTCTTAAGCTTTGCGTGTGTGTGAGCAATGAGGAGAACTACAGTGTGCTTAGAGGGCTACTAGAAATACTAAGAAGAAAAGGAATCAACAGCAATATTGTTGAGAAATGGAAGGAAAGCAAGTCGCTAGATAGGTTGATGGCCCGGATATATCCCTTGTGCATGAAGGATAAGCTTTATTACAAAAGGATTCTGGATGAAGTCAGAAAAGACATAGATGAATGGGGCTTTATCAACGAGTTCTATAGAAATGAATTTAAGGAGGCGCAGCTTATCTGATTGCAGTCAGTCTTTCGGAGGATGCACTTCCTCTTATGCCTATATAATGAATTGTTGTGGGCATACTCCTTTCCACACAAGCATCTGAAGGGTTTGATCAAAAGATGAACAGATCTTATGTGTGTCTGGAGATTACCCTTCTTACTAAACTCAAACTTACAGTATTCACACACATGCCTAGTCTTTCTTGCATTAAATGTTTTGACATGATGGCTCTTTACATGTGCATCGAACCAAGACCTCTTCTTGTACTTCTTCCCACATGTGCTGCACCTGTACTCTAGACACGTTTTCTGGTGCTTGCTTAATTTATCTTTTGTGCGGAACATGTGCCTGCATCTTGGACACTCAAACTCCGGAGGGAAGTGCACCTTCTTATGCACAGAGAGATGAGAGTTCTTCATATACGACTTCTCGCACATGTCACATCTATAGGGCCTGTTGTTCGTGTGGGTGTTAAGATGGTCGTTCAGCTTTGATTTTCTAGAGAACGACTTTTCACAGCCTTCAAAATGGCACTGGAATGCCATGAGCTAAGGGCAGTTGGAACAGAAAAATTTAATGACAGTCATCCTCCATGGATTGTAGAGATAAGAACAACGTGGTCCCCACACTTCAGTGGGCTCTCTTCTCTTCCCGTGATCTCCCAATCCACTTTGTTGATGATACAAATGGTCCCATGCACCAGCTCTCCATGGGAGTCGAAGTAGCTGTCTCTGACTTCTATGTGCTTATCAAATAAGTACTTCAGGGCATCGCCTGCTGTTGCTATGGACGAGTCTTTTATTTCTTCTTCAGTTAGCTCTATTTCCCTATTGTTCAGCTCTGTGTTGCTAGCTCCGTTGAATTTGAATATCATTTTCTGGGCCTCGAGGACCAAGTGTTTTCATTCCAGCAGGGCTAAAAACAGGCCCTGTAGGCCTCATCAACCCTGGTGTCGAGGTCCTTGGATTCTAGAATCTCTTCTTCCAACGAAGACGACATGAGAACCGGGGCAAACATGCGGCGCACGCCCTCTAAGAATGAGCGGGCACTCTTCCTAGAGTGTATGAACAAAAGCTTGTATCCGGAAGCCATTATGTATGCACTGATCCTCATCTCGCCATGCTTTTCGAGGCAATCAAAATAATTGGAACTTGTGGATGCCATCCTCCAGGTCAGTATGTCAATGGACCCGTAGATAAGGATCATGAGTCTGCAGTACTCTTCATTGCTTGCTCTGCTATACATTCTCTGATAAACAATATCGTTCTTCTCTGAGATTATGACCAGGAGTTCTCCCATGGGTTTCTAGGTTCTGTTTAGTTTCTCGAGAAGCATCACTTTGTTTGTTTGGAAAGTAGGATGATCAAGAAAGGAGGCGCGAGTACGCAAAGGAACGTCGGTACATTATGTATGGTAGTGAAGACCGTCCAGGTTTTATTCGAAGGAAAATTTTGCCCTTCAAATGAGAGAAATCATACACCTGCAGACAGGACAATGTGGAAACCAGGTGGGATGCAAGTTTTGGGAAACCATCAGTGGGGAGCATGGGATCGACCAGACTGGTAAGTATGTTGGGACGTCTGACAACCAGCTTGAGAGGGTCAATGTCTACTACAACGAGGCGTCTTCGAAGAAATATGTCCCGCGTGCTGTTCTGATTGACCTTGAACCTGGGACGATGGATGCAGTCCGCCAGGGGCCTTTTGGAGATCTGTTCCGACCGGATAACTTCGTATTTGGACAGAGCGGAGCAGGAAACAACTGGGCGAAGGGACACTACACGGAGGGGGCTGAGCTCATTGATTCTGTTATGGACGTTGTCCGAAAGGAAGCAGAATCAAGCGATTGTTTGCAAGGGTTTCAGATCACACACTCTCTTGGAGGAGGAACGGGAGCCGGGATGGGGACACTCTTGCTGTCGAAGATAAGAGAGGACTTCCCTGACAGAATGATATGTACATTTTCTGTTGTCCCGTCTCCGAAGGTAAGCGATACTGTTGTGGAACCTTATAACGCAACGCTTTCGATCCACCAGCTGGTTGAGAATGCAGATGAGACGTTCTGCATCGACAACGAGGCATTGTACGACATATGCTTCCGAACCTTGAAGATGAGCAATCCAGGGTATGGAGACCTCAACCATCTTGTCTCTCTAGTGATGAGTGGGGTTACGACGTGCCTAAGGTTCCCCGGACAGCTGAATGCAGATCTCAGGAAGCTGGCTGTTAATATGATTCCGTTCCCTCGGCTGCACTTCTTCGTTGTTGGATTTGCACCCCTGATTGCTATAGGCACACAGAAGTTCAAGACGTATTCTGTCTCTGAACTCACACAGCAGATGTTTGATTCGAAGAACATGATGACTGCATGCGACCCAAGGAAGGGACGATACCTTACGGTTGCAGCAATGTTCCGAGGGAAGATTTCGATGAAGGACGTAGACGAGCAGATGTCGATGGTGCAGTCGAAGAACAGCACCCTGTTCGTGGAGTGGATCCCAAGCAATGTGAAAACAGCAGTTTGTGACATTGCACCGACGGGTCTTGAGATGTCTGCAACGTTTGTTGGAAACACAACATCGATCCAGGAACTCTTCAAGAGGATTTCGGATCAATTCACGGTCATGTTCAGAAGAAAGGCTTTCTTGCATTGGTACACAGGAGAGGGGATGGATGAGATGGAGTTCTCTGAGGCTGAGTCAAATATGAACGACCTGCTTTCTGAATACCAACAATATCAGGATGCAACGGTCGAAGATGCCGAGGAGTTTTTAGTTAATTAAAAGGTTAATCGTATTTTTTCTGTAATACTGATATAGTGGTGTCTGCTCTGTTATTGAGTATCATGGATGATAGGTTTGTCAAGTTGAAACAAGTTTTGAACGGCAGATTTATTGTCTGCCCAGGCGAAACACAGTGATGGCATATCTACTAGAGAAGGCAAATGGATCTCGATGTGTGCTCGAAGCCATTAAGGTCGAGCCTTTCACGCAGAAGCAGTTTGCAGACATGATAAAGGAGGCTCATACAAGGTCCCAAGATTACTATCTTGCTCGGGTTCAATGCAAGAACGGCTCTGAGGACGGAAAGAATATATACTACTGCTATGACGCAAGGCAGCTTTGTAAATACATATTCGAGATGGTCATCTCTACAGAGGGTAGGAAGATAAGGATAAAGAACTTCAAGGATCCAATAAACCAAGAGCAGATCCACGAAATCAGCTTTTTCAAGCTAAGATACGACTCGGAGACCCCTCTGAAGGCAGAGTATGTTGGAAACCAGGTGAACTTCCTTGAAAACAACTGCTTCCGTAGCAAGATATTCTATCAGGAAAACGCCCTAGATGCGCTGTCGGTAAATTTCCAATTCGGGCCTCAGAAGAAGAAAATACCAATCATCAACAGGAGAAAGATATTCACTGTGTTCATGATGGTCATCTTGGTCCTGGTCGTGGGAACGCTAATTGCCATGATAGCAGAGAAGGAGTCCCCAAAGGCCTCTCCGCCACTAAAACTCTCCATAAACAAAGGAAAAAGTATTTAATAAACACCTCTTCTACAGTCAAGCTTTTGCATTCCCAAAGAACGGAGCAAACTTCAGTGCAGGTGGCAAAACGAAGAATCTGATGCTTGATCCCCTGATAACAATCTCCTTCTTTGGCATGCAGGAGCTGTGCGACGTGACAGTTACCTCGTCCAAAACCACATTCATATAGTCGTCGACCTCCTTCATTCGCCCTCTGTACATGTCTCCATTATTCGTCTCCACGGTAACAACGAATCCCTGTGCCTCATGAAGCAGCTTCAAGGGAACAGTTACGGCCATCCAAAGCTCTAATGGGGTAAATTATTCACTACAGGATAATGCTAAGCTTTTAATCTCCTTAGTTGCTCCCAGACTCATTGTCCTTATTATCAGAATACCAAGAGCTATTGCGTGCACTCCTTCTATTCCTTCTAAACGGATTTGAATCGTCTTTTCTCTCAAGGCTGCTTGATGATACATGTCTAAATGCATCCACTGGAGGAACATAGGCTTTCTGGTTTCTGGAAATCCGAGGATTTGGGGGTCTGTATACCTCTCCCTCATCAACTTCGCTTCTCCAGTGCGTGGTCCGTGCCGGCTTTGGCATATACACCTCGGCCCTCCTGCCCGACTCTTCTATCCTCTTCGACAGATCCCTCACCATCCCGTCAATAATCTCAGAATATGCCCTAAGCTCCTTTCTCCTGCTCCTGAGCTTATTCTCCTCTTTTTCAAACGCCTTCTTCATTTCGTCGTTTCTCTTTTCGTACCAGACATCCTCCACTCCTCTAGTGTTCTCCATATAGTATCTTGAGTATATCTTCATCTTTCTGTAGGCGGGAGTAAACCTGTCGCGGAATCTAACAGTCTTCTTAGGGCGGACCGGCTCCTCTTTCTTTGTAACATTCTTCACCACAGGTATCCTCTTCCTCTCAGTAACAGGCCTCAAAGTCGGTCTTGCCTTTTCTTTGTATTCGTCGATGATCTCAAACACTTTCTTTTCAACAGTCTTGTATTCAAACCCTTCTATAGTGACATCCGAACCCTCAACAGAAAACCTGAGGTCGTTCTTCTTCATAAACCCAATCAAATCCATGTTTTCTCTAATTGGAACGCTGCTTCCAATGCTTCTTGAATACCTGCTCCACATTCCAAAATCAAACTTCCTTCGGATAAGAGTATCGTTGGGTACCTCAATCCCAGAACATCTCTTGCCAACCTCATCGAGAATCTTTTCCAAGTTCGAAAGCTTGGCCTTACAGAACAGCTTCTTCAGCTTATCCCCCTCATTCTTGAGAAGCGCATACGAACACAAAGACCGGAAGTCCTCAATGCTGCATTGGCCGCGTATAGCCTTAGGGTCCAAAGATGTAAGAGCGTTAACGGCGTTGGCATACGAGAAGAGCATACAAGACTCAAGGAAAAACGTGCAAAGAAGCTCCATATACAGTACAGCCGTGGCCCTCGATGGAAATCTCCCCATCTGCGTTATGATCTCGCACGCCTTCTCGCACACAACATATGATTCATACAGCACTCCCCCTTTGTTCAGCGTCAGGCTGAGGTCCAGAAGAATCCCAACAAATGTACTATACATCCCCTCCTTTGTGCCCTCAGATACCTCCTCATATACCTTGTTAAAATACTCAAAGAGCTTCATGCACTCTTCAACATTATATCTTTTCTTCACAGAGTCAAGCCATGGCTGGAGCACCCCAACCATGCTCCCATATGACCTGTTCTGGAGAAACTGTCTTCCAAATACTTCATAGACATCAGACACCCAATCATCCTCCTTGCCAGTAAGCGCACTGTAAAACTTTTCCGCATACCCAGAGTCGTACCTGTGCTCAAACAGAATCTTCTCCAGACAGGAAATCGTCCCTTCCTCTTTGATCTTCTGGGAAACACACTCCACATCGCAGCTCAGCCTTACGTCCTCAGAATCCATCTCGGGGCTAAAAGATTCCTAAATATTCAACTCTCCAGAGCTTGCCAAGAAAATCCTAGCATCCCTTTATTTTCCCAACGATTTCTTGGACAAACGAGCTCACCATCCCGTCAATCCCGCTTCTGATCCCAAAGCCTCTTCCGTTCCTCATCCCGCATATGAAGGACGCAACGAACGACGGCCCAAGAAGCCTTATCCACCTGACAGCCCTTGCTTCGCTCAACCCATAATAAAGGAGTGAATAGACCATGGTGTGCTTCGCCAGCTCTCCTCCGCTCCTCAGCGGCTGTCTCGAGTAGAAATGCCTGTCCCCACTCTTAAGCATGTTACTAGCAAATGCCATGGAGCATCCAATGGCAAAGGAATTCCCGGTTGCCTCGAAGACGGCCAGAGCATAGTCCCTAAGACTCATATGGGGTCTTCCAAAAGCCCTTATCTCCCAAGCTGCATTCATGAACAGAACAACAGAGTACCTAAAGCATATAGATGGAAAAACACAAACTCCATATGTTCCAGAGAGCGAGAGCTTCTACGACACCATCAACTCGAGGATAGAAAAGATAGAGGCACAGCTGGGAAGGACCCCGTCATACAGAGAAATACTCAAGATCGAGGAGGAGTTTAACACCCTATCTCTCGAAAGCCAACAAACATTGGACATGGTTTCTGTGGAAGGCACCAATGACCTTATACTCCATTTCGAGGGAGTCAAGAAGATCATCCTGATGAAGCTGCAAGGTGTCGAGAGAAGACTCAGAGCTCTCAAGGACTCGAAAATAGGGATGAACATTGACCTTGAGCCCGAGAGGCCACATGTGTTCAGAAATGTCGAAGAGGTACAGATGATGGAAGAAGAAAACAAGAAGCTTGTTGAAGGATACAACATTGAAGGATACAGATTGACTAGAAGAAGGCTTCTTGAGGTGGAAGCCCTTCAGGATACAATCTTCCAGCACCTGGTTCTTCAAGACGAGAGAATAGACAGCATAGTAGATCTTACGTCTAAAGCAGGAAAGTACGTTTCAGGAAGCAGCAAGGCGTTGGGAAGAATTGGAGACTCGGGAAGATTTCTTCGTAGGTTTCTGTTTATTCTATTACTTTGCCTGTCGTTTGTTCTATTGTTTCTCCACTACTACTACAAGTAGGATTCTGCACCAAACTTCTTGAAGTTGGTCCTACTAGTTTTTTCCAAGAAGAGCGTTTACAACACTTGTGTCTTCCAGAATTTCGTTGATGCTCATCATGTTATTAAATCTGTCCTCAACTATCTTCTTGAAGTCAAAGTCAGGCATTTTGTTCTTCACAAAGCCTATGACAGGGATTGTTATTGGCTCGTTGTCTTCCCCTACGCCCATGCATTGCGTTGGCGAGAACTTCCTGTGCTCTTCTGTGTTACACACCCTCATTGAGATGGACTCTCTCCTTTCCTGTTCCAGGCATCCGGGGGACTTAACCATGCCACATTCATTATCAAGCCTTTCTGGGGTAATCCACTCGAGGATATCCGGGGATTTCTCCAAAACCCTACTGTTCCTGGTACCTGAGATGAGGTGATCTACCTCGGGATCCATCACAGTCCTTTCTATCTCCTTGATCTGGATTAGATTTTCTCCCCACGAAACCTTCTTTCTTCTTTTTGGCTTTGAGTCCTCCCCTTCCGAATGATTTTTTCCGTCTCCCAGATCAATGCTGCGTGCCATATCATCCAGCTTCTTGAGCCCTGTCTTTTCAAGCTGGTCTCTAGTGAATCCAGATCTTTTCAATAACTCCCCTGCTTGTTGCGTGTCCGGATAGAGAACATCGAAAGCAAGGTTTATGAAGTCTGCATAGAACGGATGAGATATCGGAAACACCCCGCCTTCAAGGATCTCACCAATCACTCCTCTCACACGCTCGGGTAAAATGGCCGGATCCTCTATTCCAAACACCTCCTCAATCTTACTGATCACCTCGGATTCCTTCATTCAGGGGATACCATGAATCTATTTTAGGGATTGCCAGGAAAATAAACAGCCCTGTGGACAACCATGAAGAAGTTTGGGAGGAAAAGAGAATCGACACATGGCACTGCATATGAGCAGATTCGCAAGACGTTTGACGACCTTAAAAGAAAGATAGCAGATGCTGGGCACCTGTCCTCAAGTGGATTATCTACCAACGCATCACCAGGAAACTCCAGCTGGAGGAGGGATTATTCGAGTGACCTTGCTTCCAGTTCTAGTGAGTCTGTGGAGGATTACAGCTTTTCTGGCGCACACGATCTGAAGCCCAAAGCCAGGGGCAAACACGAGTCCCCGGGCCTTGGAGGTAAAAGAGAGGATGACTTTGTGATAAACCACGACCTCTTGAGCTCCAGCGAGGCATATGATGAGAGCTTAGGGTTTGAAAGCTTTCTTGATGAAGAGGCAAGGAGGGAATCCAAGATGCAGAACATAACGTTCAGGAGGAAAAGAGAAGCAGGTGATCCTGCACCTGGATTAGACAATGGAGTGGGGAGTGCTGAGGCAGCAGATGGAGATTCGCAGATGGGTCTTTTGAAAAAGATCCCGTTTGATAGGATGCCGAAAAACATCAGAAAGATTGGGGAGGCGACGTTCAGCGAGGTATTTGCACAAGGGACATTAGTCTACAAGATAGTTCCCCTCGGAAACACTCCCGACGAGATGTCTCTTGCATCGTTTCTTCAGGAGTCTACCATATACAAAACCATTTCTGGGGAAGACGGGATATGCAAGCTTAGAGATGTGTTTCTAGTGAAGGGGAAGTATCCGAGAGAGTACCTGAAGGCATGGGACGATTATGGAGAGGAGGAGAACGAAAGGCCTTGCAAGTACGAAGACTCACAGGAATACGGTGTGATAGTTATGGAGGATGGAGGAGAGAGCCTGGAAAATATTAGGTTCCAAAATATAGAGGAGGTGGACAAGTTCATCAGAGAGGTTATAAGGACACTAGCAAGGCTCGAGGAGAAGTATGAGTTTGAGCACAGAGATCTTCATTGGGGAAACATCCTCATCAAGAAGGGCCATATCAGTCTGATTGATTTTTCACTCAGCAGACTGAAGAGTGAAGACACAGTGATATTCAATGATCTGAATGACAAACAATGGCTGTTTGAAGGAGACGAGAAGGTTGATATCCAGTTCAAGGTTTACAGAGACATGCGAGAGCTATGCTCCGGGCGTTGGGAGAGGTTTACTCCTGGGAGTAATGTTCTATGGGTGCGATACCTTGTTGAAAAGGCCTTTGGAAAAAACAAGTTCAAAGGGAAAAGGGGATTAATCTCGCAATACATGTCAATCATAGATAGAAGCACATCGGTAAGGGATATAGATAGGAAGCTCAGGATGGAAGCAGGTACAGTAAAAAAGAGTTTTTATTAACCTAGATTCATTTTACTCTCGACTTGCCTAAGAAACTCTCTCGCATTCAAAATCTCGGTTGACCCATATATAATCGGAATGCCCATTCTCTCCTCAAGAAGCTTCAGAGTCTTCAACTCCGTGTATGTACCACCTCCTATACCAAACACAACAACCTTCGAAATCTCACTTGCATAGATATTTTCAGACTTCACAGGATCAAACACTTTGAAGTTCGAGTATATCTGAGATCTGATGTCTCCATAGATGGACTCCACAAGAGATGACACGGGTGTTTTCTCCTTCACAGGCAATAACTTCTTGACGTTCCCCATGAGGCTTGTGACAACCTGGGAGTAGAACGTCCCAGACTTCTCTGAATGTGTGCTTTTATGCCTCCTGAAGAACTCAATAACCTTCGACTTTATTTTTCTCTTCTGAAGAAGCGGGCCAATAAGATCAGAGTCCTTAGTATTGAGAAGAAGAATGGCCAGCCTTAGTATATCCTCCTCGCTCCCCTTCTCAGACACCTCCATAAGCTCTTGACTTGTATATCCTCCCTTTTCAACTTTGTAGAAGTCGTCGATGGCTCTTTCCTTTATTATCTCAACCATCTCCGAGCATATAGATATATGTGCATTCACGGATTCGTTTCTTTTGGCTAGTTCAGGTGCCTTGTCAAGGGCCTCTTGGATCACCTTCTTGTCCGTCTTCTCATCAATACTTCTGAGGGCCATTTCCTTCCTATACTCAAGAAGTTCCTTTTCAACCTTCTCAACTACAACAGGGAAGTACTCGTTGCTGTTTCCCTTCCAGAGTTCGTCCTGGGGGTCTAGGTCAAACACCTTCTTGCTCTTCAACGTTATCTTGTTGGACTCCAGCCTGAAGAGATCGTTCATCAGTGCACTGTAACTCCATACATGCTGGACGGGTGTGCTTACGTCATAGTTTCTGCTGACAAGTATCAGAAGAGGCCTTTTACTCGTCTTCTTGATGACACCTGTATTCTTTATCTTTGCCTCAAGCATTCTTGCTATCTGCATGGATTCCTCGTTATCGACAGTCACTATAAATGGAATTTCTCCAAGCGTCACAAACACACTCATAATAGACATCACCATTCCTCTCCACGTGTCTGGATTTTCCATCCTCACGAAGCTGTCCCTCATCCCAAGAGTAAACATGTCGTCCTGCAAGGCGATGAAATCCACAAACTGATCGAAGATGGATCTTATTCGGAGCCCAAGGCCCCTTTCAGATAGCCTGAGTCCCATCTCCTCTATCTCCCTTCTGCTGACAGACGTGGTGAAGTTAAGATAGTATTCCGAGTACAGCTCCTTGAGGACGTCATCGGTGATGCCTTCTGCACTCTCAACAAAATACACCGCTGGCGTGTTGCCGATGGGGTGGCGTCCCTGTGTTGCTAGAAAATGTGCTGTTATTCCACACTCCCTAAGCTCATTGACCTTCATAAGAGGTGCGATAATCTGCTGGGCACGCTCGCCAAGAATCAGAACCTTCCAAGGATTGTTTGGCGCAGTCAGGAACGCCCTTATTCTTTGTTTCTGGAGCTCCCTTAACATTCGGGGTATGGTGGCAACCTATTTTGTAGAAAGCCTGCAGGCGCCGTTCTGAAGACTCGGCATCCTTTGTCCATGAGAGGGAGTGCTGGGCGTGCAGATGCCCTGGGCTTGCACGAGTCGAGAAATAAATCTTTTTGTTATCCCTGGAACTGCTTCAATAGAACAATGACAACAGAGATTAGAAATATAAAACTGGTGCAGAAGATTGCGTCTGGGGCCTTTGGGGACATATTTATTGGGCAGAACACGGTAACCAACCAGACGGTTGCGGTGAAGTTAGAGAAGAAGGCGCACTATGGGCAGCTTAAGCACGAATATGGCGTGTACAAGGCGCTTGGAAGCACGCGTACTCCGAAGATTTACGAGTATGGGAAGATTTTGTATGAGAATGTATATGTCAATGGGTTGGTGATGGAGCTGATGGGGAAGTCTTTAGAACAGCTATTTGTCACGTGTAACAGGCGTTTCTCGCTCAAGACTGTATTGATGCTGGGGGAAAAGATGGTTGACAATGTAGAGTACCTGCACCACAGAAACTATGTTCACAGGGACATTAAGCCCGACAACTTTGTGTTTGATGTCCGAGGAGACAAGCTATATCTGATAGACTATGGGCTGGCAAAGGAGTTCCGGAACCCGATGACGTTCAAGCACAGGGAGATGAGGACGGACAAATCCTTGACTGGGACGGCAAGATATGCCTCTCTAAGGACCCACCAAGGGTATGAGCAAAGCAGAAGAGATGATTTAGAAAGCATTGGATTTTGCATGGTGTACTTCCTCAAAGGAAGGCTTCCGTGGCAAGGGCTGAAAGCGAAGACAAAGCAAGAGAAGTACGACAAGATAAGGGAAAGCAAGGAGGGGATGTCGTTGTATGAACTGTGCATGGGGCTTCCAAAAGAGATCCACTCATTTTGTTTCTATGTCCGGAACCTTGGGTATGAAGATATGCCGAATTATGCGTATTTAAGGACACTTCTCAATGATGCTCTTAGGCAAAGAGGCCTAAGGAATGACGGAGTGTTTGATTGGATAGCAAGGACGCCCTCTGATTCTCTGGGGGATCTGGAGATTCTGTGAGTAGATTGAATAAAGGATACTTCTGTTCAATTGGTATGAATTTTTAGAGACAAGCAGTGGGCCTTTGCTATGAAAACCCATCAAGAGAAAAGAGAGGTTCTGAAGAGGATGTTTGAGGAGGAAGGGTTTGTGGTGGGGGATGGGCTGAAGTATGGAGTCGATCTTCTGTTGTACACGGACAAGCCATCCCGAGTTCATTCGAAGTACGGTATTCTCATAGATAGGAGGCACAGCTTCTTGGACATTGTCGGGGCACAAAGAACATGCACCTCTGTCAACAAGACACTGGTTGTGGTGTTTTTTGAAGGATGTAAAGTTCGGATGATGAGTGTCGAGAGAATGGAGCTGGGAGTGGAAAGGAATGAACTGTGATGGCAAGCCAGAGAGGCAATTTAAACTTGTAAAAAACAAGGTTTGAAAACCCCAAATGAAAAACAATAAAGATGTTGAGATAGATGAGTCTTTGTATTCCAGGCAGTTGTATGTTGTTGGAAAGGATGCAATGAAGAAGATGATGAGCAGCAAGGTGCTTGTGATGGGGCTTGACGGGCTTGGACAAGAGATTGTGAAGAACATATGCCTGGCTGGCGTGAGTAAGGTTGTTCTTTTTGACGACAGAGCGGTTAGTGAAGAAGATTTGTGCACTGGGTTTTACTTCAGAAGGGAAGATATTGGAAAGCCTAGAGATGCTAGTGTAGTAAACAGGTTTAGATTGATGAACGAGTATGTTGATGTCAGCGTTGCTGGCGAGGTGAAAAGCTTTGAAGAATATGATGTTGTTGTTGTGTGCAATGAGGGGTATGGGGAGCAGATACGGTTGAATGAGATGGCAAGGAAGGACAAATGCATGTTTATTGGGTGCCAGGTAAGAGGGTTATTTTCGCAGGTGTTTTGTGATTTTGGAGCCGAATTTATCTGTGTTGACAGGACTGGGGAGATACCTGCGAGTGGAATGATTAATGACATAAGTGAGGATGGTGTGATGACTGTTGTTGACGGGCAGAGGCATAATCTGGAGGATTACGATATAATCAAGATAACACAGTGCGAGGAGTATGAAGGAAGGTACTTTAGAGTCAAGGTTGTTTCGCCAACCCAAGTGATGTTGCAGAGTGTTGATGGTGTTAGGATGTTTGAGGAGGAGGTCGAGTTCAGGGCAGAGAAGTTTAAGACTGTGTATGGAGGGGACTTTGAGCAGCAGAAGAAGCCCACGATGATATCCTTCAAGCCTCTTGGGATGACCATTGACGAGCCGAGTATCCTTGGATTCAACCATGAGGTTGAGGAAAGGAACCTTGTTGTTCACAAGTGCTTTGTTGCTCTTGGAGAATACATGGAGCAGAACAAGCAAGAGCCTGATGGGGAGGGGTTTCTGTCATTTTTTGTTAAGAAGTATAAAGGCCATTTTGAGTTTGAAGGACTGATAAGATCCTTTGGGAGGCAGTGTATGGGAACGCTTATGCCCATGTGTTCTGTGGTTGGAGGATTTGTGGCCCAGGAGATTTTGAAGGGCGTGGGAAGTAAGTTTACGCCTTTACACCAATTCTTTTACTTTGATGCTGCAGATGTTGCTCCTGGGGACACTGAGGAAGATGGGAAGGAGTATGGCAGATATGGGCCGATGGTGAGATGCCTTGGGAAGGAGAGTGTCGAGAAACTCTTCAATCTGCATGTTTTTATGGTTGGTGCAGGAGCCATTGGATGCGAGCATCTGAAGAACATGATTATGTGCGGGATTGGGCACAACGGCAGAATAAGTGTTACGGACATGGATGCGATTGAGCAGTCGAATTTGAACAGGCAGTTCTTGTTTAGGTCTGGGGATGTGTCGAGTATGAAGGCAGAGGTTGCTGTGAGAGAAGCTGTGGCGCTGAATCAGGACTTTTTGAGAAGTATGGGTGGCGAGAAGAAGCCAGAAGAAAAGGGTGTCTGCAAGATGATAGATGGAATGTCCAAAAACGATTCTTCGCACTCAAATCTTGTTTACTACAACCTGAAGGTCGGGAAAGAAACAGAGGAGGTGTTTAGCGATAGGTTTCTTCAGTCTGTAGATGCTGTGGCAACTGCGCTAGACAACGTGGATGCAAGGATGTACATTGATGGAAGGTGCGTCGTAAATAGGAGGTTCATGGTGGATGCGGGTACATCTGGTACAAAAGGGAATGTTCAGGTTGTTGTTCCTTTCCACACCGAGAGCTATGGGTCTAGCCAGGACCCTCCCGAAAAGTCGATTCCTCTGTGCACGATCAAGAACTTTCCATATGCTATAGAGCATACAATTGAATGGGCAAGAAGTGAGTTTGAGTTCAAGTTCCATGACGAGATACTTCTTATAAAGGAATACTTGGGCAGGGAGAAGACGGACGCCAATGAGGAAAGGAAGGAGGACGAGAGCAACGAGGCTATGGAGGATGTTGTTGAAAAGATACCCACGAATGCTAAGGAATGCATCAGAAATGGGATTCTTCTTTTTGTGAAGCTGTTCCACACATCTATCAAGAACCTTATAACGGCATTTCCTCCTGACTCGAAGACAAAAGAAGGGCAGGTGTTCTGGATGCCACCCAAAAGACCACCCAGAACGATCAACTTCGATGTGAACAACGACCTTCACATACTGTTTGTCCAAAGCGCTGCAAACATATTCAGCTTCAACTTTGGAGTAGGGCGGCATATATCGAAGGAGATGGTCTCTGAGTTTGTGAGGAATGAGATATTAGTTGAGGAGTTTTCAACGGTGGCAGATAACATTTGTACAGAGGAGTCGCAAAGGCCAAGCGTGGATCCCGACATCATAACACCCTGCATCTTTGAGAAGGACGACGATACAAACTTCCATGTGGACTTCCTGTATGCAGCAGCCAACCTCAGAGCAATAAATTACAAGATAAAGCAGGCCGACAGGCTCACTGTGAAGGGGATTGCAGGGAGAATAATCCCAGCCATAGCAACAACGACGGCTGTTGTTTCTGGCCTGGCGATTCTGGAGATGATAAAGTATGCCCTGGGCGTAGACCACACTAAGCATAAGAACTCGTTCCTTAACCTGGCTCTTCCCTTCTTTGCCAGCACAGATCCTGTGGAACCCGTGAAGGAATCGTACAAGATTGAGAACAAGAAATACACATTCACTTTGTGGAACAGGCTGGAGTATAAAGATTCCAAGCTGGGAACGATCCTTAAGGCCTTTGAGATCCAGTTCAAAAGGAAGATATCGATGGTCACTGCAGAAAGTGCTCTACTGTACTGGGACTTCGATTCAAAATATGCTGATAACTTGGAAAAGACCGTTGGAGAGCTAGTTAACAGGAAGCCAGATGAGCTGTTTGTTGTTTTGGATGTGATAACAGACGATGAGGAAGGAGAATTCCCCAGGATTGTAGTTGTTTTCGAATAAAGGAGGCATTGGAATATCTTCTTTAATTGCTTTGTAATGGAAAGGATGCTTCTAGTTATCTAAGGGCTCAGGCAGCCTGATCGTCGTGGTAATGTTTTATGTGGTATTTGAGGCCGTTGTTGTTTTTGTATTTCTTATCGCATCCATCAAATGGACAAACATATGGCTTGAATATGTTCATCTTCTCTTCGGAATGGCCTTCCTTCATGTGGTATTTTAGTCCGAAGGAGGACGTGTATTTCTTGTTGCATCCTTCTATCTCGCAGGCATACACCCTCCCTCCCTTTGTTCTTTGTGCTTTCGAGTGCGGGCGGACAATCCGCTCCTCTCTGCATGTAGTCTTGGCAGTAGCAGACAGCCCTCTAACCTTTATCATCCCGCTATTTGGAATCCTGTTCCTCCACTCCCTATCTCCAACACTCTTATGTATGAACTCGTAATCAAACCCTGGATTGTCTTCTTCAGAAAATTCTGGTGTATCCTTTTGGGACAGAGTGTACTTGTAGAGCATCTCCTCTCTCTTCAGCAAGACATCCTCCAAGTAAAACTGATGCATATCCATCATGTATCCTATATCTTCATACCTTCTTATCCTCTCCTCAAATCTCTTTTCCTCTATTTGATACAGTTTCTTCAGTTTACTTGAATCATTTGTCCTCATCATGTGGCCCCTTGGGCGGTTAATTATTTTCCCAAATGTTATTCTCAATAGATTCCGGTATTTGTGCCAAAGAGGGCACAGCTGTCTCCCTAAGTGCAGAATGGCCCTCATCTACCTGTTTAGCCATGCACCATAGGGCATACAAAGCTTCTGCACAATACAAATAAATCCAATGGTTTATTAAATCATCCTCCTGAGGAGATCGCCTAGCAGATCTTGATGATTTCCAGTAGAGCCTCCATCGTTGAAGCTCCTGGACTTCTGGCCTTTGAATCCCCCACGCGGTGGAGACAAATGGAATGGATATAGGAAATTATTGACATCCTTGAACATCTCGGTTCCGTTGTAGATGTGGTGCACAAGCTCCTCAATGCACTTGATCTTCCCATCAAACATATCCTCAATAAACTCGTTTGTGAGCTTGACACGGGACATTCCGTTTCTGCCAGATCCCCTTGTGTACATGAGCTCTCTCAGCAACTCCATCTCAATTGTCCCAAATGCAACATAGTCCTTGATTATATGCAGCATATTCTTTGTGGACTTGTTGTTTCTGACAAACACACAGCTGTTGATCCTCTTCAGCCTGAAAAGCTCCAGGACCTTTCTAACCTTGGGCGAGCACTTGCACTTGGATCTTATCAGGATAACCACAAAAAACTCCGCCTCCTTAGGAACATAGAATCCGTTCTGCATGCTTGCCTTCTTTTCGAGAATCTCTCTTTCCTGCTGGTAGTACTTATTCAAAAGTTTCTCAGTCATCTCCTCTGCATACTTTGCATTGATCTTCTTCCTCTCCATAAATTCCTTTTCTTGCCTTCTTTTTATCTCGGCCATCTTGGCCTCGTATTCCTTCTTCCTGATAGACGACTGCGGCGCCTCGCTCATCACTGTCTCCATTTTTAGGGCAAATTTTTACTCAAAGTTCTAATACTCCATTCTCCCTATGCAGGCACATTCCTATATAACTAAAGCCATAGACAGCCTACTCCTGTTTATTTATACCTTCCTGATACTCAATCACCTCCCTGAAGAAAGCCACAAAGTCTTCCTCAACCTCGAACAGCCCATTGAGCAATACGTCATTTAAGGTGCAAGAGTCAGTGACATAAAAGTCGGTTAAAAACATCCCCTTCCCCTTGGGCATCCTCCCAACAGTCATCTTCTCAAATAGATAGCTGCATCGTGCTCCTAGAAGGTGGCAGAAACTATTGTTGCTGTTCGTTCCAATTATTCTGCCCTCCCTCAGCTCGGCGAGTATCACAGACTCCTTGATCGACTTCCTCAGCTCAAGGGCGTCTACAGCATGTGCAAGGTTCCCAACAATTATAAAGTACTTGATACTATTGTCTAGATCGTCTATGGACCCCTGGAAGTTGTCGATGGCCTCCATCCTTTTCTTATCGTCGCTTATTCCCTTAGTAGCGAGTATGTCAGACCATATAAACGACAGGCTTGGCACCTGGGCATTCCTGACGTTCATAGACTCCAGACACTTCAGAACATGCGGATAGAACCAGAAGTACCTGCACAAAAATGTAAATATTAGGAACACTTCATAGCTCTCACGGAAATCTCTTCTGTGCTTGAAAGACAAGTACAATGCAAGAACAAGAAAGGGTGCTTTTCGTGATGAGACCAGGACAGCAATAACCATCTTTGTATTGAATACAGACATGTCTTTTCTATATACCCCGTAGGCTTTCCTTAGGAGATCTTCATCAAATCCCTTCCTCATCAGCTGTATCACACAGTCAATTGCCTCATGCGGATGGCCTTCCAACCCGACCATCTCAGCAATAAACTCTATCTCCTTGAAGCACACCCTCGACTTTAGAAGCTCGACAGCCCTGTCCTTCTCCTTCAACTTGTGGAGAAGATAGTATTCGTAATTCAGGCTTTCTTTCTTATAGATCTCCACCCCGTTATCTAGCGCATGTCTGTACAGATCCCAGTCGTCCAGACTTTCAAGAAGAAACTCTATGCACTCTGAGGCACCTTGCTTCCCAACGAGCCTGTAGTGCCCATGTATGCATGCCTCTTTGAGAATTAGATAATAAAGATGGTCCCTAAAAGAAATCCCTTGAACATAGTGATGCATTTCCTCTATCAGTAGCCCTCTCTTGTACAGCATCCAGATCAGATTGCTCTTGATAGTAGCACTCTTCAGAGACTCTAGAAAAAGACTCTTCTTGGCCTCATCTTCCGGGCTTCCCAAAAAATCAATAAGGAGAGATGCCACAAGAAACATAGGATTCCTGGAAAAAAGCATTTTGCCGAGTTCGATGCTCCTTTGCACATCATTTCCGAGGAGCGCCTGTATAAACTCCTTTTCCAAGTCCCTCTGCCCAGACACGAGTCTTTTCAGAAAGTCCAGTTGCTTCATGAGCTTAGGGCCCTAAAATTCTCGGCCTTTTACACATGGGTGCAGCCGGCACAAGAGCCATCTCAAGCCGCCCACTATTTCCATTCCTTGGGTAGTTTCAAGGTCTGTCCCTCTCAATAATCGCCATTGTAAAATTTTTAAATAAAAACAAACAGAGGAGAAGGAAAGAGGAGACATGAGAGAAGCAGGGGATGAAGACCTTCCTTCTGATGTCCAGGACAGGGAAAAAAGAAGAAGATTGGCGGCGCAACTTACAGGGGAGATGGGGCTTATCAGGAGGGAATTTGAAAGTACGGGAGGAATGAAAAGCGGAGCAAGGTTTCTTTACGACTTTGAAAAGCACCTGCCTTTCAGGCATCAGGAAATTAGATATGCAAGTGTCTCTAGTAAATCGAGGGAAGAGAAGACTGTAGACGAATCCAGCAGAATAAGAATGGCAGCCGAGTACGCAGCAGAGGCTGGGGTTTTGGCGGTAATGGATGTTTTGAGACATTCCAAGAAGGTTGTATTTAGTAAAGATTGGGAGGTTGGATATAGGGAGGATAACGTTATCGGTATTCTGCAAAAGATCGAAAAGAAAAGAAGAAGAAAAGGCTTGGTGAGAAGCTGTGAGGGGGCTTGGATAGATAAGAGAGACGTGGAAAACACATGGAAAAGGATGGTTGATGCTGAGAGCAAGAGGATGAACGCATTAAAGCTCGTAAGCCATGAGATAGCACTTATGAAAAGAAGCAGGGTGGTTTGTGTCAATGCCTCTTTCCGAGCCTTGGATGAGGCCAGGGCCTGGGATCCGGAGGATGGCAGCACATTTGGAATGAATGGAGAAGAGGAGGTGGTGACTTACCGCAGGACAAAGATTGTTAAGACGGATCCTAGCGAGGGTGTGAGCCGCGAAAGTGTGGTTCTTCCACTAATGAGAGACGACAATCCCCCAACCATACTTAATGTCAGGACACACGACTCTCCCAAAAAGAAGGAAAGGGCATTGGCAAAGACTCAAATGATTGAAAGATATAAGAGATATCTTAGGAACTTTTCAAAAATGAATGCTAAGCGGTCGAGCAGAAATAGCTTTAACATAGCGCAGACATCTGCATCAAGCCATCCAACTAGCCAGCATGTTTTTAAGAAAATACCGATGGAGTACCTGAGGTGTAAGAATGCTAGGGATATTGTCAACTACAAATACAAGCATGTGGTTATTGGCAAGGAAACCCGGATGGCAGGAGGAGGTGAGTCGGGGTACTCACCAGAGGGCATGCAGGACGGGCTTTCTGGAGACTTGTGCTCGAGTGGAAGCGATGACACAAGTATCAGATATACCTTTCTTATTGAGGCAGCATTGGGCAAGACCCCTGACTCTGGGAGGAAGGACATTCTGGAGGCGGACATGGAGAGGGCTTCTATGATGCAGAGAGACAAAAGGTACATTTACAAAGTGCCGGCGCAAGTACCATTGTGCGATGGTGATGAAGGGGGAATGGATACAAATGTTCAGACGAGACCTGAAAGTACTGAAAATGTGGAGACGGTGGGGTCCTATAGAAGCCTCATTGATAGCGTTACCCAAGAGCCTAAAGATGGTGCAGAGGACGGCAAGGATGAGAAGGTATAGAGGGCTTTTCTATTAGCAAAATATTATTCAGCATTTAAATTAAATACAAAGGAAAGTGTAAGTGTGTGTACTTTGTTAAAGATCTCATGGCATTGGATGTTCTTTGTGACTTCCAGGTAAGAAGTTCGGTAAAGCACCTATTGGATGTGGAGCCGGCCTCGGGGTGTGATGGAATACCAAATCTAATAGGGGATTGGACTGCTTAAGGTTCGAGAAAGGATTGGAGGAATAAATACAGAGGAGCCAAGAGGAAAGGAGATATGAAGGACGAAGAGGAGACTCTAAGCTACATAGACTCTGGGATAAACGGTATAGAGGAGGAGGTCAGCAGTCTTATGGACGAGTCGATAACGAGCAACCCTTCTCAAGAAAGAGAGATGAGAGGTATGATAGGAGACTTTGAGTACATAGAGAACAAATGGATAGGAAACTACAGGTTTGTGAGGCAGTTGGGTACTGGGAGCAGCAGTAAGGTTGTACTTGGATGCGATGTGCATAGCGGAGAAAAAGTGGCAATAAAAATAATTCCTAGAAGAACGAACGGCGAGGAAACGAGCGGAGTGGAGATGAGGTGTGACCAAAGGATCTTCAGGGAAGTGATTATATCATCTGTGGTGAACCATCCACACATTGTGCGGCTGAAGAACTTTCTGTACAGCCCTACACACTACTTCTTGATATTCGAATATGTGAAGGGAAAACAGTTGTACGACATCATCATCAGCAACGGGCCATTAAAAGAGAAGGAGGGGCAACGATACTTCAGACAGTTGCTTTCTGCGATTGACTACATTCACAAGAACTCGATTGTGCATAGAGACTTGAAGATAGAAAACATATTGATTGACGAGAACGACAATGTTAAGCTGATCGACTTTGGACTGTCCAACTTTTATGATAACAAGACTTTATTGAACACGTTCTGTGGAAGCCTTTACTTTGCGGCGCCCGAGCTGCTTCAGGGCCAGAGATACTGCGGGCCTGAGATAGATGTATGGAGCCTTGGGGTTGTTTTGTATGCGATTCTGTGCGGGTGTGTTCCGTTTGATGATGAGAATGTCCAAGGACTTCAAGCAAAGATAAAGGATGCAGAATTCAAGTTCTGCAGGACCATTTCAAAGGAGGCGCAGGAGCTGATCAAGGGAATGATTGTTGCACAGCCATCGTTGAGGATGGGGCTTGACCAGGTGATTGGAAGCGAGTGGGTCAACAGTGGGCAGAAGAGCAGGATTAACAGCTACACATCAAAGAGATATCCAATAATGAAGATTAACGAGAAATACATAAAGTCGATATCAAGGGCAATCCGATTCCAGTTTCCAAACATGGAGAGAGAGATAAGAAGGTTCCATAGGATATGCAAGGAGGAGATAGGCACTCTGGAGCAGATTTATTGGTCCAGAAGGCCTGTTGTGTCACTTTACTATCTTGTTTGCGAGAACCTTGGAGATGAAGGGGAGAATGAGGTTTATGACGAAGAGGATGAGGAGTTATCTCACGAACTCCCTGAGGCGATCTACGACTTTGTGAGGTTTATATTTTCGAAGGAGAAGGTCCAGGTGCCGAGGCATGTTAAGAAGGAAGTCTTTCTGACCTCTACAAGCCAGGACTCTCTTTGCAGCCTGAAGGGAAAGGATGGGGGGCTTCCCCGAGTCAGGCAGACATACCTGAAAGGGTTTTTCAAGGGGATAAGGGTAAAGCATATTGGGAGCCATAATGCACTTAAAAAGATACTCCTCGACATATTCAACTCAAATAATATTATCTACGAGATCACGGAGAAGAGCTACTTCTGTTCTGCATACTACGAGGACCTGGAGTGCCTCTTCAAGGTGTCTATGTATTTCAATGTTCTTCTCAATGAATATTACTTGACGGTGACGCCTCTGAACAGCGAGAGGAAGCTCTTCAGGAATGTGTATGAATGGATTTCTTGTGGTTTAAAGAACAGAGCATGAAATAAATTGTTAAACTTTGACTGGTTTGAAGGATCTGGATTTCATCCTCGGAGACAGTCGAGACGTTTTGCCGGGCTCTTGATGTCTTTGGAGGAAGATATTTTGGGTTTTGCGGTACCCCTGGGTTTGCGGTTGTACCGTGAACTCAAAATAGCCACAATTGCTCCCTTGGCCTTTATGGGTCCGAGGTTCGTAGATGGCTACATTTTGATGTGATGTCTTCTTTTGTGATTTTTTCTGTTTCAAGGCTGTTTTATGCTGTTTTGGAACCTCTATAAACAGAAACGACTCTTGGTGCATATTGGGGCCAGATGGTTTCTATTTGGTTAATTCTAGGATGCGCTTTCTGTTCTCTCGAGAGCGACATGCTGAGATACACAAACAAGTTCAGGAACGAGCACAACATGGAGGAGCTTTATAGCCTGCCCTCGCTGCAGAAGGCTGCGGACTTGCAAGTGTTGCATATGTGCAGAAAGGCCAAGCTTACACACGATGGGCCTAGCGGACTGGAGTCCAATCTTGCTGGAAGACTAAAGAAGTTTGACTTTGTTGGACTGAACATTGGTGAAAACATTGCCAAGCAGGAGAATGACGATTATAGGGAGGTTGTCAAGCTCTGGATGAAATCAGAAAAGCATAGAAACAACATTCTTGGGGACTATGTATATTCTGGAGTTGCTACGTGTGTTGGGAAGGACGGCAATAGATATTGGGTTCAGGTGTTTGGAAAGGATGTCAGCAACACAAAGATTGCCAAGATGAGAGACGGGATGAAGACGTCTACGTCTAAAGGATGTGACACCCAGTCGAAGGGTGGAGGGCGGCCTGCTATGGAGAAGATGCATGATAAGAAAGAGGATTTTGGAGAGGAAGGCTACATAATGGTGATTCCTCCTGAGTACGAGAAGAAGCTGCAAGGGAGTAGAGAAGACTTTGAGGATGCCTCGGACGAGCGTGGAAGTGGTGAGCCAATTGCGAACCAAAGGGATGTAGAAAATCGTCCTAATGAAGGAAAGAGGATACCTGAAATTGGGTTAGATAGAATGAAGTATCCTGGATGGAGCTTTATTAGAAGGCCTAGGTCTATTTCCCCTCATGAGCGTGATAGGAGGAGGGAAGAAAGGGAGCTACTGAGCTTTGGAGATTATCTAATTCCACCGCATAATGAAGGAAAGAGCCAGACAAAAGCCGATGTCCAAAGCACTCCATACTCATTAAGCTCTCAGGTCCCTGTTTCTACTGTCATACATGATGCCAAGACCCAGTCTTCGACAATACCAACAATTACATTTGTATTTAAGGATCCAGGAAACACTACGATAGTCCCCGCACTTCAGTCATTGATTGATGCGATTAAGGGGGCATCGTCGGAAGTCCCTTCGAGCAGCAAAACTTCTTCCATGCCTCCAACCTTGTATTCTTCCTCGAAGACAAGTGCTTCCACCACCCAGCCGCCTGTATCCAGCAGTGTACAGACGTCCTCTTTTGTAACAAGTAGTAGGAATGCAATATCCACGGTTACGGTTACCACAACGACCCATGAGTCTGTTACTACTGTTTATGTGCCGAAGCATCAGGTCCTGACAACAACGGTGCAATCTGATAGAAAAAGCACTGACCAGCCATCCGGGAGAAAACCATCCGGCCAAGGAAGTCTTGGAGGATTGCCATTAAGACTTCTCGGGGCAAGCGGGGGTGGCAGCAACGGGATCATAAGTCCTGTTGTAAGATTCGATGGAAAGGACGGCACAGGAAGTGATGGAGAGGAAGAAGGCCTTGGGTACGGAAAGATATGCCAAAACGGCTACAACAAGGATGGGACATGTGTGGCTTCAAAGGAGCTTGACAGCTCGAAACTGAAGGACGCCTTGGAAGACCTAGTCCGGAAGGGAAAGATCCATCTTCATATTGTATCTGATGAGGATTGTGAGGACAAGGAGGGTTGTTACGAAAGTAAGAATAGAGTCGATATAGGAATTCCGTTTTCCTATAAACTTTGAGGATATTAAAGAGGTTGTTTTGATGTCTATAGATGCCTACTACTTACTTTATTCAAAGCAAAAAGTTCTTACTCAAGAACTAATCCAAGGTCCTTGAAGATGTCGTGTAGGGCGATCACAAACGCGTCCTCCCTCGTTCTTAAGGCTTTTATGTCTTGGTTTTGGATCCAGAAGACTGCATCGATTTTTATTCCTATCGACGAGTTCCTCTTCAGGTTGTAACCATACACACTAAACTTTCCCGTGTACACATTTGGATCAGACTTCACCTCCTTTTCTATTGCTGCATTCAATCTCTCTGCCTTTTCTTTGAACTCGGGAGCGTTGGTGAAGGTAAATTCAAACTGCTTCTGCGATGTCCTTGCCTTCCTGAGGTTGACTATGGTCTTGTCCATGATCTTAGTGTTGGGAATCACAGTAACTTTCTTTTCCACCACAAACGAAGTGTACAGAAGTCCCATATCATATACTTTGTGTAGCTTTCCATCTATAAGGATTTTGTCCCCAACATCGAACGGTTTCACAAGAAATATAAACACCAGGGACTTGAACATGTCTCCCAGAGTTGAGGCGAAAATCACATGGAGAGAAAACAGCGTACCAAACTGGATGGGAAGGAGGTTAACAAGGTTGATTTCGTTCTCGACTATGGGTGTGGCTGCTGCTACTCCAAAGGGAATAAGTATGAAAGAAAGCACGATGTCCAGCTTCTCCACAATCGTGACCTTCTGTGCCATCCCCATGGTGATCCTCTTCTCCTCATTCAGGATATCCCGGTAGACAAGGGCAAAGCTACTTCCTGTCAGCCTGCCATCCCCATATATGTCAAACCGTTCAAATATCTTCTGTGCATAGTCAGTTCCGAAAAAGTATTCCAAGGTCTGTATGTCAACAGCATCTTTCTCTGGAGAAATGGTTTTGAAGACAGAGTTTGCCCAGAGCTCGACATCCTGCTCAAGGTCCATTCTTTTCCCAGTTATCCTGTTCAGCTGCTCGAGCATCTTCATGTCTTCGTAGTTCATGTAGATTCTATCTTCATAGTTCTCGAAAAGCATCTTGTAGTTCACTTTGTCCATGAAAATCGTCTTTGTCAAGATTATCCCAAGAAATATAGAGCCTGCAAGAAGAATCCTACTTATCTTGTCCATTATGAATGTTTCTGGCTTCGTTGATGGCTTCGGCTTGGATTGGTCACTTGTGTCTGCACTCGCATCTTCGCCTGATACCTGTGGAGTCCCCTCTTCTGCACCCCCGGCACTCTCCACACTCATTATCTCTATTCCACGGCTGTAGCTTCCTATGATAAAGGAAAGGGCTAGCAGCGTGAGGACAAGGCTTATGAACCACCCGTTCTTTATCAGTGTGCTTTGAAGGAATCCTTGCTTTTCCTCAACCTTCTTCAAGGTAATTGAAAGATACGTCAATGCAAGCTCGAGTGCAAACCAGATCATGGCACCAATGAGGAAGCACATCAGAAGCCTCTCACTCACAACCGATAGGTGATTGTTTTCATTGGACTTTAGCTTTGGTAGGATCAATGAGTAATAGGTCATATATGCCAGCATCCCAGAGATTAGCGATCCCAAAAAGTAGAAAACAATCCATATGGCTGATGGAGGGCTTGGATCATTTGAACGGCTGTCTATACCCGACTTCTTCTCCACAAAGAAGTCCGATTCCTCTATCTGTTGCATATCATCGATTCTTTTGGCCTGCATGGTACTCCTATTTGCTCAGTGTTATGTACAATGCGAAAAAGGAGAGTAATTATGGTGTTTGAGAGATTTTAGTGGTGTGTACTCGAAGAAAACTTTGTGACCAATAGAGGTTGAATATTTAATTTTCATCGAGATCTCCTTTTCTCTCGTCTCCCATTACATTTCCCTCTTCCCTGGACGTCCAGAGAGTAAGGTTGTCTCTGAGAAGTTGCATTATCAAGGTTGAGTCTCTGTAGTGCTCTTCAGAAAGGGTGTCCAGTTCCTTGATGGCCTCATCAAAGGCGCCCTTGGCTATTGAGCAAGCTTTCTCGGAATCATTAAGGATCTCGTAGTGGAATACTGAGTAATTTAGCGCAAGGCCTAGCTTTATGGGGTTTGTGGGCGGAAGTGTCTTGGCCTTTTCTGTGGCTTCCTTGTAGGATTCTCCTGCATTCTTTGACACCTCTCCATGCTCGGACCCTGAGATAACCTCTGCCTTGTATCTGTAGTAATCACCCTTCATCTTTAGAAAGAAGATGTAGTACTCAATGTTCTTTTTTGCATCCTCGAGACTCAGTATATATGTCGTAATAATGTCCAAGACCTCGTCGCAAAACCTCAGGAGCTCCTCCTCAACTGCCTTTATCTTTTCATCAATCACATGGACCACGCCAGGGTCCTTTCCCTCAACCTTCTGTCTTTCGGAGCACAGCATTCTCCAGCTGGACCTTCTTGAGCTCACCAGGTTTTTGTATGCAACGGAAAAAAGGTTTCTTGCCATAACATTGAGGGTGTGCTTGTCCTCGTGTGCAACCATCACGGCCTGCTTCATCTCCTTTGCCATGTCATCGTATCTCTCTGCCATGTCGCTGAGGTTTGCCTTTTGCAATGCCTCTTCGTACTGCTTGGATGCCATTTCTCAAGCCCCCGGGGATTTTTATTTTTATTCAAGAGAGATGTCAATCGATTTAGAGCAGACAAAAATTATCCCAGCAGGGCTGATGGACGGGTATTTGAAGGAGCATCCGGGCTCCAGGACCCTTGCAGACGAGCTTTCCAAGTTGGCGTCGACTGATGGGGTGGATCTGTCGAGATATGTAGACCCTGAAAATCTTGAGCTGATAGACCATATATATGCAGGAAGAATATACAAGTCGAAGGATGTCAGGAAGGTGCTAAGGAGGATTGCCGGGAGGGAAGGCTCGAGGGCGGAGAAGATTGCGTATGAGATGCTTTGCAAGAGAAGGATTGTTTTTGATAACTACCTGCTCAAGTTGTCCTTTGTAAAGAGGTTCAGAAGGTTTAGGAGATTCCTTGTCGATGGAAATGGGATTGAATACAGAATGCAGATGATGCTCCATAAGCTGCTCTACCTCAGAGAGGATGTGATTGGGGAGATAGAAAAGGAGATTACAAAGATCTCGGGTGAAAAGGTATGGGTTTATGTCGGGGTTCTTGGGAACTTATTAAGCCGAGATGTGGTTATAAGGATTATGGATTATGTGGACATTGAGGTAAAGCCTTTTGTGGGATCTTTTTTGCCAAAGGAGGACTACTACAACAAAATATGCTGTACGATTCTGAGGTCACCCTCTTCCGAGAAGGTGAGAATAATCTCGTCGATGGGCACGATCGATAAGACACAGCTGTACAGATCACTACTCTGCGCATGGTTTTCCGATGATGTGGAAAAGCGAAGGTTTTCGGATTTTATGGAATTGATGAAGCTAGTGAAAGTTGAGAAGAGTATGAGGATGGAGATAGTTAATGGGTATCTAAGCGGGCTTGTATATCATCGAATGTTAGGGGAGTTTATGAAGCTGTTTGAGCACATGAAGAAAGCAGGGGTTAGTGGAGATGAAGGCAGGGTGTTTGAGAAGCTCTACAATGCGATCCGCAGGTACAAGAAAGGAGGGAGGTTGGAACTAGCTGGATTTCTAAGCAAGTGCAAAGAAGGAAGAAGAAAAGGAATGCTTTCGCCATATAGTTGGCAAGATATATATGATGTATACAAGGAGTGATTTAGCTAGCCTTAGGGTTTATATATGAAAGGGAAATAAATTTTGTTATCTCTCATCCTGGGTATGGTGGTTCTAGGTAGGGAAGAGGAGTATCTGAAGCTGGAGCGGTACCTGGACATATTTCTTAGTACTGGGGCTGGAGGGATTGTTTACATAAGTGGGGTTCCTGGGGCTGGAAAGACTCATACCGTGCTTGAGCTGATGGAGAGAAGACAAGTCTCGCATCTATTTCTGAATGCGACTGAGTTGAGGTCGAAGAGAGAGGTGTACAGGTGGGTCCTCACGAACTTATCCTGTAACTCTAGCCAAAAGAAGATGTATCTGATGAACCTACAACGGCATTTTATGGAATGTGCTCTGCCGCATGTGATTGTGATTGACGAGGTGGATACTCTCATAGGGAAGAGCCAGGAAATCCTATACAATATATTTGACATGCCTTATCTAAGGAATAGCAAGCTATTGCTGTTTGTGATTTCCAACACCATGAATCTCCCGGAAAAGCTATTTGAGCCCAAAGTTTGCAGTAGAATAGGAGGAAGAAGGGTCAACTTCGTGCCATACACATCTGCACAGTTGTGTTCTATCGCCAACGGATGCGGAATGAAAAGAAAGTGTGTCGAGCTTATTTCAAAAAGAATTGGGGCGATCAGTGGGGATGCACGAAAGGTGAGGGATGTGATTGATAGGGTTAAGGAAAGTGAGAAAGGAAATGATGCGGAGATACTAGACGTGGATGGCATTATGAGAAAGATGTATGTCCCGGTGTATACTTACTGCATCCAGGGACTATCTTTCTATCAGAAGGTTATTCTATTTCTACTGAATGGAAGTGGGCGTGAGAGAATGAAAGTTAATGAGCTGTATGAGGAGTTTATTTCTTTCTGCAAGAGATCTGATATCGAGGAGATTGGGTTTTTTGAGTACTTGGACCTTGTGGGGGGACTGACAAGATGTGGGATTCTCAGATGTATGAACTCTGGGAAGGAAGTTCTGGCGATGGTTCTAAGAGAGGAGGTTGAGAAGAGCCTCGAGGGTGACAAGGAGTACCTGGAAATGTCTGGGAAGGGATGTGGCCGAAGATTGTATGGGAGGGTTTCTGGTTAAATCTTTGGGGGGTTACACCCATCCGATGGACCAAAAGCTCAAACACTTTCTTGACAATTCGAACTTCCGAAAGGACAGAAAAGGTAAGAAAAAGAAGATAGAGGTGTCTGGAGGAAAGAATGAGGAGGGACAGGAAGAGATTTTGATGATTAGAGACGGGCAAATTGTTGTCAATGACGCAAGCATGTACGTGGACACGCACAAGGATATGGAGATGGAGGTGATGGAAGACGATAGGATTGTGACATCCTCGACATTCAGTAAGAAGAAGGGGGCGCTGAGGTGGAGCAAGAAGGAGATAGAATTGTTCTACAAGGCACTGGAGATATGTGGGATTGAGTTTTCGTTGATAAGCTCATTATTTCCAAACAAGGAGAGGAAGCACATAAAAGCAAAGTACATAAAGGAAGTCAAGGTCAACCCAGAAAGGATAAACGAGGTTTTGAATGAGTACAAGACATTTGACCAGGTGGCCTACAACAACCTTAGAAACTATCTTCTTGAATAGAAGGACTTTAATAAATCTACTTTATTTCCTTTGCAGCCCTACAGCAATTTCTTCTTGAGGGTCTTGGGATACATTCTTGTGTTAGTGATCCTGGAGAGCAGCATAAACAGTTTGTAATAGCATATGACAAGCAGGATTGCTACAAAGACAAAGACTGCTCTCATCAGCATTGTCATGTAACCCAAGAACGGATAGACCCAGTAATCGTTAAGTTTCTGGAAGTGGTGGATGACGACGAAGTAGACGATGCCGAAGATGCCAAAGAACAAGTAGTGCCTCTTTTTCTCGTAAATGTCGACGCCCGCCTGGTCTATAAGGAGGACAAGAAAAGGAAATAAGTGAAGAGAGACTTCACATATCAGCGGTGTTCTAATGCCTGCCATGTAAAATTCTCTGTTTTTCAACAGCGTTGGATTTATGAAGTTGAGTGTCCAGAAGACTGTTGTTACCAATGCCTCCATTGGAAGAGTGACTGAGATAAAGTCTCTATAGACCTCCTTGAAGGCCAAAGCTCCCATGTGCTTCACACAGTAGCTCAGAAGCAGTGTTATTACTGTCATGTACAAGCCTATTTGTGTTATGTAGATGTGGCTGCCACCAGCAAGCTTATTGACGAAGTCTATCCACTCTCTTGGCTGTGAATAGTCTGTTCCCCCGTAAACGCAGAATATCAAAAGGGCTCCTTTGAGGACCTCCCTTGATGCTGACAAATATCTAAACCTTGCCATAAAGTGACAGTGCATCATGAAATTAAAGTAAAATAGTCTTGGAACAATCAGGCCTCAATGATTTAGCAACACCTAAGACATGTCATATATAGGATGCTTTGACCAATTATACTTCTAGATTTGATTGCTTTCAGACTCCTCATAGCCCTGATGAATTGTGTCATTAATTGAGATAAGGCTCCTATAAAAAGCAACGCCTATAAGACATGATGCAGCTATGAACAATATCCTTTTTAAGGGCCCATAATTGAATGCAGAACCCTGCGGATCCTTGAATATGGGATACGGCCACTTATTATCTTTTTTGTGGAAGTAGGTGATTTCCAAGAGATATAGAATACCGGACCCAAATATGAAGTAGATGCATCTCCTTTCCTTCCTTAGCCTCACTTCTGCTTGCGATATCAGCAGGAGAACGATTGGGAAGAGATGGGACGACATTTCTATAAATAGACTGTCGCTGTCGTTCATAACGGACTTACCTAGAAGAAGCTTGCGATCAGTAACATAGAGGCTCCAGAATAGCACGGTTACTATTCCTTCTAGGGAGAACGCCACGGCAAGCATATCCTTGTAAACGGCCTCTAGCTTTTTTCCTGCTTTGGTTTTCACAATATATCCAAGAACTGTTGAAATAATAGTTAAGTACAGTGATATAAATGTGAAGTATATGAACTTCCCGGCAGTAAAAGCACTTGCAGCCCCAAGAACAGCGGAGGTGTGAGAGCAGTCCATTGCTGCATACACACAAAGCCCTAGAAGCAGCAGCTTTAGAACTTCCTTTAGAGTTAGTTTTATTCTACTTTTTTCCATAGGGCCTATTTAATATCCGAAAATATCGATAAGAAGGTGTGACTAGGAACCTTTTGTTTTGGATTTTACAGAAGGGTGGATAGAAGTGCAGAGGTCTAAGAGATAGGGAGCTGGGGATAAAACAATAAAAAAGCACCCCTTGACACAGGGATGCTAAAGATATATGAGGATATAATCAACGAGGTTATATCCAAGCTTGAGCAGGCTGAAGATGAGACAAACCTGGGGAAGTCCGCGATTCATGAGCTTAGAAATGAGTGGAGAGAAAGACTTATTGAATATACGCAGGGCGAGTGGGGTGTAGAGAGAAATATAAATAACGATGGCCAAGGATACCGTGGATACGAAAGGCCCCCTGAGGAGTCTGGAAGTGGCTTTAATGGAAGCACGATGATAGAGAGGGAGGACGGGATGTTTGAGGACTACGAAAGCCTGAGTGCCTCGAGTGGAGATTCTGAAATAATAGGGAAAAAGGGTAATGTTGGTAACTGCATGGTTTGCCTATATGTAAAGGTTAACATGTCGAAGGGGAAGTGGAAGTGCACGTTTAAGCAGGGATTTATTAGCATAGGAAACATAGACTTTGTGTTTAACTCCGCTCAGGGAGAGCTTGAGTGGTGAGCAATTTTATTTAATAAAGAATCCTTGTATATGCGGAAATGTTTGAGAAGTTAGTGGGATGAGCCCTGGAAATGGGGATTAAGCAACTGTCCAAGCTCCTGAAGGAGAACAGCGCGAATGGGATCAAAGAAAGGCCATTGGCATACTACTCGTCAAAAAGAATAGCGATTGATGCCTCTATGTCGATATATCAGTTCTTGATAGCTGTTAGGTCTGATGGGTCGATGCTAGGGAGCGGGGATGCAACGACATCCCATTTAGTGGGGCTTTTTTACCGAACGATTCGGATGGTCGAACTGGGAATAACGCCTGTGTATGTGTTTGACGGGGCGCCACCTGAGATCAAGATGAAGGAGCTAGGAAAGAGGAATGAGAGAAGAGCGATGGCGGATAAGGAATACAGGGAAGCATCTGAGGCTGGAGATAAGAGGCTTATGGAAATGTATGACAAAAGAAAGACAAAGGTGACTGGAGTCCATGTTGAGGAGTGTAAAAGGCTTCTTGGGCTGATGGGGATACCGTTTGAGACAGCGCCCAGTGAAGCAGAGGCATACTGTGCCTTTCTATGCAGAAAAAGAATTGTCTATGGTGTTGCGACCGAAGACATGGATTCCCTGACGTTTGGATCTCCTGTAGTGCTAAGAAACTTCAGTGGAGCCCAGAGCAAGAAGCTTCCTGTTGTCGAGTACAATCTTCGGCAGTTGCTTGAGGATCTTTCTTTGGAACAAAATGAGTTTATTGATCTGTGTATTCTCCTGGGGTGTGATTATTGCGACACCCTGAAAGGGATAGGGCCCAAGAAGGCGCTGGGGCTTATAAGGAAGCATAGGAGTATTGAGAGGATTCTTCAGGAGGAGAATCTGGATGTGCCTGGCGGCTGGGGATATGAAGAGGCTCAGAAGATATTCATGAATCTTGGGGAGATTGGTGATTCAAGGGAGTTTAATATCTCCTGGAGTTCGATCGATAAAAGTGGGATTGTGAAGTTTCTTGTTGAAGAAAAGGGATTTGACCTGGAAAGAGTCAACAAAGGTGTCGAGAAGCTTATAAACTCTAGAAAAAAGAGTATGCAAGGGAGGCTGGATGGATTCATAACAAAAAGCAAGTGATGCAAGCACTTACAGGGTTCTATACATCAGGTTTTTCAGATACAAGGGCCTAGTGCTGGATACATGTCTTTTGAAACTACACGAGTCTACAAGCAGGCAGCCTTCTTTGTCTATAACCCCTGAGTCAAGGATGTCGAGATAGTAGGATAGAATCTCCATGCTTGTTACGCCCCTGAGTTCATTGACATCAGACGTAAATGCTCGGAACTCAGATACACAATTGATGTACTTTATCCTCCTCCTAAATGCTATCAGGATAAGTGTTATGTGAATCGGGTTAAACAGGGAATACAGGGTTTCTATGGTATACTCCGGGATGCCGTATTTCTTTGCAATTATTCTTTTCGATAAAGCCGAAATGCTTGGGTCGATGCTATATTGTCTTTGGATCTCTTCGGATCGCCCTGTCCCTGTTAGTTGGATATATAATGCTTTGTATGACTCGAAGGGAAGAAAGCCTATGAAAAAGACTCGGTGGTTGAATCTCGACTTGACTCGTCTTTCCAGTCTGTCTAGAAAAGTGCAAGACGTCGATACAAGGACTAGACAGCAGGAATTCTTTCTAGCTTTTTCAAGGTAATGATATATATGCAGCTGGAAGGAGATCGGCATTTCGTCGTTTATAGCAATAAAAAAAACTTTTCCATCAGGATTTTCGTCCTTTGGAGTCGTTGGAAGGACCTCCACAACTGTCCTGTTTCTTTTCTGTGCATGCCTCTTCACCAGTCCGACAACTATGGAAAGTATGTCGTGGTCGAGTCCGCACAAGAGAAAATGCTCTTGATTTTTGTCCACAAGGCATGTTATCTCAGATATTGTGTTTCTAAAGCATGCTTCAACTGCTTCGTCCATGAGGGAGGCAAAAAGAGAGCAATCTTTGATGCAAGGATCTTCGATGCAAAAGGAATGCTAGATCCCGGGTTCGAACCGGGGACACCTAGATCTTCAGTCTAGTGCTCTTCCACTGAGCTAATCCAGCTGGTGTGTGTGCACAGGACATACATCCAGACACAAAAGCCACTCCTTCATCCCCTTGTTTACTCAAGCCCAAGGAATGGATCATCATAGCAACACCACCTCGTTAAGGGAACTATTCTCCTCTTCGCATCCAGACCTTCTCTCGGCAATAGAATACATGCATGAGCACCCGTCCGTAGGAATATGGCAATACATATGCAGTAGAATCAGATACTTCGATCCCCAGATCCACTACCTTCCTCAGCTTGTTCATGTATTCCTCTACAATAAAGACCGAGTGGCTAGTAAGCCAATGCATGACCTTCTGAGATACTGGGCATCCAGAGATAAAGAATTTTCCTGTGCACTATACTTCCATCTAAGAGGCGCTCTTGAAAGTGGCAGCGACGCAAGATCTATATCCTGTTACTTTCTGATCTGCGATATGTTTGAAATGGAGAGAAAGAGAATGTGTAGAAACACAAGGATCCTGGAAATACAATACAGGTACAAGAGGAAGATAGGCAGGACGTTCTTTACACCGGCCTCAAGAAAAGGATATCCTCCCCTCAGAGGAATTTTTCTTTTTTTTGTGAAGGCTGTGTCATGGGTAACCGATCCAAGGCTCTTCAGGAGGATTTGCAACTACGAGGAGATGTTTTTGGAAACAAGGGATGTGTGCAATATCAATGTGAAGAAAGACCTAAGGTTCGGAAACGCATTCGACGGACTGGGTGTGGGGGCAAATGTTTCGTTTCTCGAGTCGCTTGTCGAGATCCCAAGTAGGCTCAAGAAACTTCCAAGACACCTAAGAGAAAGGGGGCTGGAGATGGAGATCAAGCTGCTGAACCATAATCTGCCTGCAAGGGTATTCCTTCCACTACATTCAGGGAGGTTTGTGTTGACAGCCAGGGTTGAGGAATCATTTCTTTTGGATTCTGCCGAAAACTCCCCGTTTCTTGTTGTATTTGAGACTGCATTGGAGGTGCCGAGAAAGAGCTGTGCAAGGGATGAGATAAAGGATGCTCTGTTTCTGAAGCAGCAGCTCGATGCAGTCAGTGGCCTCTCTTCTCTAAGCGAGATACACATTGTCAAAGACAATGTGATGGCCTCTATAGAAAAGATCCTGATGACCAAAAGGTATGAAGACACCTCTTCTGAGAATTCTCTAAGTACAGAGACTTCCCAGAATAGTGAAAGAAGAAAGAATAAGCACCTTGACGATATCTATATCAGAAAGAAGACTGGAAAGCATGGAGGAGACGGAGGGATTCTTCTCATGAACTCCAGGTCATATTCTGCAGGGCAGCTGGGACAGGGATGCTCTCTTACCCCCCTACCCAAGGAAAGTGCAAGCACGCATACACACACTGGATACAGATGCCATGACGGATGGATACTTAAGAAGGCAGAGCTTAAGAAGACTTCTTTGTTCGGCAAAGTAATTGGATGGTGTGCAGAGTCCATAATTGTCAAGACGGGAGACTCTCTAAAACAGGAGTTGATAGCACACCAGGTTTTACGTGAGATGAAAAGGATCTGGAGGGAAGAAAATAGTTCTCTGTGGGTCAGGCCATACAAGATCTACCTTGTAAGTGATACAAGCGGAATAATTGAGACTGTGGTCGATGCAACATCGATACACAAGATAAAGAAGAAGATGATGTCTGAAAGTAAGAATTACTCTCTGAAGAACTACTTTGCAGAGTCCTTTGAGCTGAACAGTGAGAAGTATAAGAGCTGTTTGAGAAACTTCTTGTACTCCCTTGTGGGATATTCGTTGGCTACATACATTCTGCAGGTGAAGGACAGACACAACGGGAACATAATGATCGACGGACAGGGACACATTGTCCACGTTGACTTCGGGTTCATAATGGGAAACCACCCCGGATTCTACTGTGTTGAGGCGGCGCCGTTCAAATTCTCAAAGGAGTATCTTGAGCTTCTTGGAGATCTTATGGATGAGTTCAAGAACCTGTTTCTCCAAGGATATATGGCGCTGAGGAAGCACAGCGGCCGACTCTTCAGGATAATGGAGACGATGCCTGGAAACTCGGCCACAGAATGCTTCAACAGAAGAGAAGTGCAGAACTTCAAGGATAGATTCCAAATGGATCTCAGTGACGAGAGAGTTGAGGAACATGTGACATACTTGATAAACAAGAGTCTCAACAGTATGGGAACGGGGTTGTATGACTCGTATCAGTATTTTTCATATGGATACCTTTAGTCTGAGATTAAACGATTTTTTTTGCTATTAGGAATATCCTTTATTATGTCGCTCAGAAGAATCAGGCTGCCAAACAAACCTTTGGTGATTTCATCTCTGGGTGATTCTGTATACATTGGTGATGCACATGGATTTGCATACGAGATGAAGCCTCCTTACATTTCCCGAACTGTTATACTTCAATCATCTGGGCCCATATCTGCACTAGCTGTTGGAAAGGATGTGTACTACGGCAACTGGGATGGCGATGTAGGTGTTGTTGGGGGAAAGAAGATTAATCTGGGAGGCGAGATTGTGAAGTGTATGCTGATCCACGGAGACAGAATTTACGTGTCTGTGGGGCTAATGGTATATGGTCTTAGCCTTGGCTTGGATATAGAGTGCTCTTACGAAGTTAAGCATAAAGTGCTGTGCATGAGTGCCTTTCAAGGATCTGTTTATTGCGGGATGGGTGTGTCATTTCTGTCGCGGATTCATGACGAGTTTGAGATTATTGGGAGAAGTTTACACGACACTTCTATATTCTGTATTTGTGGAGAGTATACAGGATCTGCAGATGGAAGGGTTTTGAGGCAAGACTATTGTGATCTGGACAATGCTGAGGAAATTTATAAAGGAAATAACTGGATTAGGTCAATTTACAATCAATATCTGTTCTCTGATGGAAGGAATGTGATGGCCGATGTTGATGGATTAAAAGGTAATGGGAGCTGTGGAGTGAAGCCGATATACTCACATGAAGAAGATGTGCTTGGTGTGATCAAGGTTGGAGGTACGGTTATTTCCATTGGCCTGGACTACTGCTACTGTGTCTTTGAGATTGCCCCAGGTCTTAGTCCAGAGGAAGAGATGGAGATAGCAGAACTCATGAACGAGTGACGCACCTTTAAGTGGAAGTCTGGGGAATATGTTTGTTTGGAGTTGCTTAAGACCAGAGGAAGGAATAAACAAAGCCGAGATGTTTCTGCCTCCGGATACAAACACAAAGGAAAGAAGAAGATTTGACCTAGATGATCTGCGTGTTTATTACCTGATATGTGAGGAACTTGGAATAGCCGAGGAAGAGCATATACAGAAATCCTTTTACTATTTGATGAAGTGGGCAGGGCAGGATAAGTTTAGTGGGGAGGTGGGGCTTCTTAGAAACTATATAATGAGGATCAAAAAGGAAAGAAAGGACAGGTCTAGTGAGTGGGATGTGTTAATGATGTGAAAGAATTTGATAAAAACCTTCAGTTACAGTACTTTCTATACCTTCACATCGATTCAATTCTTCAATAGCATTTTATTCGTGATTAATCTCGTGTTTGGTATACCATTAATAAGGCACAGGAAAGAACAACAATTATAACAAACTCTATCATGCCGAATAGGATGATCAGGATTGGGAGAAAGGAGGGCTTTTCCGACAGAATCCTGAATCCCCTCTTGCCTAGTGCCGAGCAAACCTTTCCCGATATTGCAGCCGTGATTCCCACCATTAAGGATGCAGAGAGATATGAGATACTCCTTCCCATGTCCAGCTTTTCGTCTATATTTGTTGCAATGATCAAGGCAACAAGAAAGCTACTGAAAAATATTGTTGACACCATTATCATGATGAAGTATGTGGGCCCGAGTATGGATCTATTCTGACTGCATAGAATCGATGCACCACCCGAAGAGGCCATGCCTTCACATGCGCCATAAACTGCAAGAGCTATCTCAACAGCAAGGCCTATGGAGACGATTGAGAAGGGTGTGTCACTGTCACTTCCTGCCTCCATTGAGATGATGGGTCCTATTAACAAAAACATCAAATCCATCGGCTTTGAAAACAAGATCCTTCTAAACCTCGAATGGGGATGCTCAAGTACTGTGGGGTGACAGAATTGTCCGGGAAGCCAGGAACGGGGAAGACTGCGATTGCCATTGAAGAATCGAAAGAGCTTGCAACAATATATATAACAACAACAACGTTTTGCATTGAAAGATACAAAGGTACGTCTAAGGAGGTGATGGACCGGATTATTGTGAAGTACATTCCGGGCATTGAGTATCTAGCATCCTTTGTCATGAATTCCATGGAAAGAATTATTATAGAAATGGGTGTCAGGTTGGTTATCATAGACAGCCTGGATCATCTTCTTGCAACCGAGGGCGCGGGAATGGATCGGCGCATTCTATTTGGAATCGTCAACCGACTCAAGAGAATGAACCAGAAGCACGAGGTAAACATCCTGGTCGTCACCTACCACCATGGAAATTGGACGGTCGGTACCTTTTGCATACCCAATCCCATGCTCGGGCTCCAGTGGATGTATATGGTGAACACAAGGTACATTTGCTGCAGAGATGGAGACAAAAGAATACTCAGGCTTGCCAGATCACCCTCGATGGAATCAAGGGCCTGGGAGTTTGAGATTGGGTCATCTGCAGTGCTGATTGCATCTGAAATTGTAGAGCAGCAAGAAACCTTCTAACTTATTCAGTAAATATTTTATCTATTCACACTCCATCTTGGCGCTTCATGGGAAGTAGAACAGGACTCCCTCTCAAAATCCTATCAGTTTCTCTTAAGAGATTTAGATATATCTCCGGTGCAATGTTCTGCGGCAGAAAGGAAGTCTCTCATGTGGAGATCGCCGGTGTGTGCATACACAAAGAAAGAAACTTCGCCAGAATACTGGACTTCTGTGGAGAAGTGCTAGTAGAAATGGAAGATCAGGAAATACACCTGAGCTCATCCTATCTGCTCACATGTAAGATACACATAAGGAACGGTGTCATCGGTTTGCGATGTAAGTCTGCACGGAAGATCGGAATTTTTGAAGAGATGTTTTTTTGGGCTGAGGCAGTCAATTTAAGGAAGACATTGCAGTGTAATCGAAACAGACACTGAGTTTAATATTAAAGGGTATTCGTCTTCAGGTCCTTCATGGTATTAGAGGATGCTTTGTTTGCAGCCTTTTCAAGCAAGTCCGGATCTGAATATCCCATCTGGAGGTGAACAGCATACTTGCTCCTGTCAAGGACCTCCTTGCTGAATTCAATCTTGGACTTGGTGGAAAGCTGTGGGCCGATAAATGGGCCAGAAAATATCTTCTCCTTTTGGAGCTGCCTGCTCAATGCATACAAGCAGATAACAACCTGTTTCAGATCCTTTGCCTCAAACAGATCATTGGTCTGAAACAGCTCGTACTCATTCATATTGAGCTTCTTAAGCCCGTTTATAAATGAGCAGATGTTCTCTCTTTGTACAAATATTTGTCTTGACTCTTTATACTTAACATCGAGAGGCGAAACCTTATTGAGGAATCTGCAGAGCCTTACCCCATCC
This sequence comes from Encephalitozoon hellem ATCC 50504, assembly GCF_000277815.2. Lineage (NCBI taxonomy): Eukaryota > Fungi > Microsporidia > Unikaryonidae > Encephalitozoon > Encephalitozoon hellem. The sequence goes on from NC_018470.1 coordinate 125,201, forward strand.
TTGAACAAGTCGTGGAATGACCCATCTTCAAACTTCTCTCCAAGAACTGCCTCAATCCATAGCGTCACTTCCCTCTGTTGGCTGTCCATCTCAGGGCATGTGTTTTTATCATTTACTTATTCAGGCTGCAGTAACAAAAAATCAAGGTTCAGGTAATATATGTACCCAAATGGGAATAATTGAGGGATGGGTAAGACTTTATTGGCGCCTTCTGCCCTTAGGCTTCTGAATAAGGAAGTCTAAGAATACAACTATAATGGCTACAGTAATAGCGGAGATTGTTAGCACGCTCAAGAAGAACGATGCAACGAAAATCCCAGTCAACGCCCACGAGGCAGTGCAGGTGGTTAACACCAGTATCAAGAAAAGTGTCTTTATGGCTCTGATGTTGTCTCTGTACGAGCTTATGCTCTTTCCCTCGAGGTCGGTGGTGAGGATTTCGTATGTAACTTGGAGACTTCCATGGCAGAGTCTGTTTACAAAGTATCTGTGTAACCCTATTGCTCCATCCTTCATCCTGTCAATAACACCCTGCTCCCTCCTGGAGAGGAAGTGGCTTTTCAGGGCAAATGAGCCTGAGTATTGCATCGAGAGCGAGTTTCCATTCTTGTACCACAGATTTTTCAGCTGCTCAAATAAATGTTCTTTGCTCTCAATATTGAAATGGGAAATCTGCTTCTCAAACATGAGTTCTCCAATGACAAACTGAGAGATGTTCGTTCTGTCTAAGCAGTCGATGCAGTTTGTGCGGATGACCCCACTTTGCAACTTCCCAAACCCGTGGTATCCAAAAGAGGTAACCGCCTCTTCTATTAAGCCCAAGAACTTTTCTCGTGTACTCCCCTGAACAATGCCTCCTTCCTCAAAAAAGTTAAAGTGCACACCTTTCTTGTTGTTTCCAAGGAGCTCGTTTTTATATGCACAATGTATGTTCCCTTCGTATCCAGAGCTTCTTATAAGATTCAGGTACAGAACGTCACCGTACTTATCTCTTAGAACCTTGTCTGCTATATGAAGCACTTTTTGATTGCTTATGATTATTTTTGGGTTGTACTCCCTTCCAAGAGCATGCTCCCATATCAGAGGAATAGACCCCCGCACTTGGAGAAACGACGTTGCTTTCTCCCCCTCATACACGATTTGTTCCGTCTCCACATAGTTTGAGACATAGCCCGTTGTATCTGACCCTCTACAGAAGTATCTGGCGCCAGTCCTTCTCCAGGACCTCCTTGAAATCAGTCTTAGGCATATTGGCCCGACATCTACCGATCCAAAAAACCCTTGTATGCAGTATATAGAAAACAAGGTGCTTTGACCACCTGCGTGCTTTACGAACTTCTGAAGTGGTAGTGAATTGAAGAGAAAGTCCACATCGTCATCCTTCTTTGCAGACATGGCCTTATAAAGAGGATACGTGCTGAAGTAGACTCCGTTCCCACCAAGGAATCTCCTGACTGCCCTCATTTCATTTCTAAAGTTCTCTGAGCTACCTCTTTTCAGCTGAATTATTTCTACATCTTTGATTTCATACACAACATGATCATGCATCATCCCTCTCATAATAGCATCTACAACTAGAATAAGATAAGAGGACTTGGAGATGGTGACTATTCCATAAACACCGTAGGAATGGCAAATAGATCTTCTTGCATCGACCCTTTGCCTTTCAATAGTAAGAGACACGCCTCCTGTGATGTTTTCCAGCATGACTTTCTCTGGAGAAGTGGTAACTTTCAGATTTATACCCATGTCCATTGTATTAGTATTCCTGGGGCTCAGGAAGTATTGATTATATGGCACTGCAATGATTTATTGGTGATAAGAGTTAGGACAGATAGAGGATGGGGCATAGAACAATATAGGATGATGGATAATAAAACACGTGACTTGATGTGGACGTGCTCCACATAACCGGGCAGCCTGCTTGTCTTATAGTGTAATTGAGGCAATGGAGTTTCTATATAGCAGACCTGGCAGCCTTTGGCCTAATTAACTTGTTAAAGAAACACAATTTATCTTTTGACCTCTTAAATAATTCAAAAATTGTTGGGGGTATGGATAACTTTGGAGGCAGCTTCTTCAACTCGTATACCAATAACTCGAATAGGGAGGCTGAGGGAGGCCAGTACTTCGATCCATACTTTGTCAAGCACAGAAAAAGGACGACGAAGGCACAGCTTAAGGTTCTCGAGGAAACCTTTGAGACCAACATACGGCCGGATGCAAACATGAGGAAGAAACTTGGAGAACAGCTGGGAATGACGCCCAGAAGCGTCCAGGTATGGTTTCAAAACCGGAGGGCAAAGATTAAGAAGCTTACGCAGAAGAAGATGATGCAGCAGGAAAATACAGACAACACCAAGGGGCCCGAGATACCCCATGCATCAAGCCCGTCCAAGGAAGGCAAGTATGGCAACTACCATCCATATGTGCCTCTACAGGCCCCGTTAGAGGAGTACAACGTCTATCCAAGAGATAACAGCATTTATAAGCATGCCATTCCACAAGGTATGCCATCTCCAATGGTTTACGAGGGGTTTGGATACAGGGGACATGAAGAGTACGGGTATCCTTATGTACAGAGATACGGGGGTGGAGAGTACTACCAGATGCAATATCCATATGGAATGGCACAGAGCCAATGGCACCACCAGCCTCCTGGGTTCAGGGATGAGGATTACTACCACTCTACTAGAAAACAACAATATAGAGGGGGGGCATCCAATCCTGAGAAAATGTAGCTCTTCCAAGCATATCTTATAAATTCATAGCTGCGGGAGTTGGTTTTGCTATGGCACTGTGCCACTAATAATATTAAAACCTTACAAGGCACCTTTATCGTTGTAATTTATCTTGCACAAGTGGATTAATTATTTATGATTTCCTAAAAAGAAGAGAATTTGCGTAAAGTTCTTTTTATTGCAAAGACTACTTGTATCTGCATACGCAGCCATGCGATCCATCCTTTGAACATCTTGAGTTTCCTTCTCTGTCGGGGTTTGAGCATTTGCACTTGTCCATGTCCCCTGAAGAACAGGGTGGACACTTGCATGACTTATCGACACACTCATTATTTTTACAGGTCTTGTTCATGAAATATTGTTTTTTTGTATATATAAGCTTTTATTTGACCATTGAAACGAAAGAATTCACTTTGACAGAGATAGTCCTGTCACAATAAATGATGTCATCATTTCCAATTAATCATGAATTGTACAATGAGTCTGCGGCCCACCACTGCTAGAACCTGTCTATTGGCGGATCAAACAGAATATCTTGCGAGCGGGCTTCTCTTCTTCTTCTGAGGTACCGTATTCCAACAAACAGTAGATATGATAAAACAGATATTGCGATAAAAATGAATCCAATGGTAAAAACGTCTCCATGAAGCTCTCCAAAGCCAAAAACGGATCTCCAAGAATGGTCCTCACATCTTAGGTGTGGTATCTTCAGTACGCTGTATGATCCTCTCGAGTTCCAGAAGGAATTCTCATTCAGGTACCCCCATATCTGAGGAAACTCAGCCCTCGGGGATGACTCTAAAAAAAGGGCAATGGAACTTGCAACTATCGCTGCAGATAAACTTGTCCCCGCAATGCTACTGCTTCCAAGAACCTCTTCTCCTAACGCAAATATTCTTACACAGTCTCCATGGTTAGAGAACTTCGATATTCCAGCATGCTTGTTCACAGACCCAACATTTATAACCATCCTTGAACTTCCAGGAGAATAGTTGCAAGACTGGTCATGAAGGTTTCCGGCCGGTGAAACAACAACAATCCCACGGCTAGATATACGATCAACGATGGAATTCAGAATCCAGGAGTAAGGCCCTGAAACGCCAAAAACAAGGATTCCAGATCCCTTGCTATCTCCAAGGCTCTCCAGCCCGTAAATCATCTCTGAGAGAGCAACTTTTCCATCGCACCCAACCACATCAAGAACACTTAGATGGCTTTTCTTGGCAAATCCATTGGTCCTTCCAACCAGAAGCTCGGCCATCGTGTCCCCGTGAGTGCTACACGAATCAACCCGCCCGCTGAGATTACAAACATTGGGCCTGGCCTTAACAGCAGTGTCCAAAAGGAAGATGCTCACGCCTTTTCCTGTGTAGTAGTATTCGTAGGACCCAAAAAACCTTGTCATAATTTTCTTGATCTGAAGCACCTGGAAAAGCCAGTTGTCGTAAAAATAGTTGTTGAAGAGAATGTTCTCATAGTGCTTCATCAGATACATATAGTTTGGAATACTGTTCTGAAATGCAGACACCCCATAAATCTTGTCCTCTTCCACATGCATGCCTGTCTCGTTAGCCTTTGTTAGCACATCTTCATTGCTTGAGCAAAACGACATTCCGGTGACATTTTTTGTGTATTGCCTCCTCACGTTTCCGTTCAGACTCTCCACAAGAGAGATGATTCTTGATAAGTCCCCGTCATGAATATCTTTCACAAGGATATAACATTTTTCTTTACCAGCTGCAAGCCCGTTACTGTCTTTGTAAGAAGGAGAGGCACCACTGCTTGTTTTTTTCTGGATTTCGTAATGGACCGTAGGCTGCACTTGGACATCCTCGTTAGGCCCCTCAACTTCTACAACAATCTCTTTGACTACCGTCTGGGTTTCTATCTGGACATCTGTCAAAGGCGCATCGGGCACCTTCTTTATTCCAGATATGCTGTTATCTTTCTGGAGAAGGATCCCCGGAGGACTTTCCTCCCTTTTCCATCCATTCACATTCTCTGAGACAACAGCTTCACCAACTTCTATCCCTTCGCTTCCAAAGATCCACTGCAACATCAGCAAAGTTACAATGCCAATCAGAAACATCTGCTCCTCTCTTCCTTCCAGCAGAAAGTAAATCCTTGTTCCTGAAGATGTGATACTAATGTTTCATCTCCCTACCGCACAATAGAATTTAACAAATAAAACCTGGTGGTTACAACTTTATCGCATGAGAACTGGTAGAATAAAGTTTAATGGTTTTTAACCTTCTTTCTCCATTCAACGGGGCATACCTCTCCATTCTCTTCGCTGAAGGTGAAAGCATCGATCAAGCGGAGGATCTCCTCTACAGACCTTCCAACTTCATGGCTATTGACGCTCATGTGCTTGACAATTTGGTCCTTTGAAAGTATCACTGTGCCTCTCATGGGATGCCCACTCTCCTCGTCAAACATGCCAAACTGATTGCAGAGCTTACGCTTTAGATCCGCCACCATAGGCCATGCGACGCCTGAAATGCCCCTCTTATCTCTTGGAGTGGAGGCCCAAGCCTTGTGAACGAACACAGAGTCGCAGGAGACAAACAAAACTGCTGCATCTCTCTTCAAAAATTCCTCCTTGAGATCGCTGAACATGTTAATCTCTGTAGGGCATACAAATGTGAAGTCCAGTGGATAGAAGACAATCACAACATATTTTCCCTTGTAGTCCTGGAGAGACACCTTTTTAATCTCCCCGTCAGCAAATGCATCGTATTCAGTGTTATCGAGAACCTTAGAAAGTATCATAAGGGTAGACCTCTTTTACAAATATAGAGGCCCTTGATTCCATATATGTATTATTGCATGGTCTATGCCTTCGGATACCATTCACTGTTCAGCAGCTCCTCTAGTTCATATAGCTCGTTGCAGAAGAACCCGTTTTCTCTTGCAACATTAAGAAGCTTCCTTGCCCTTACAAAGTTGCTTTTCTCGACAATGTTCCTTCTTGCTATATTAAACACCGACTCCCTGTAACTTAACAACCTGTATTTTTCCACGTTCGACTCGACCTCTTCGAGGGTCTTTTTGGCTGTATAATTGGATATAAGGCATCCTAGAGCCTTTCTGTATAGCCCAAGATTTACATCATACTTCACCCTGTATTTTAGAAACAGGCTTATATCCAACGTCTCGAGTGCCTTATTGTATTCAGCGAGTAACATGTTCCTTTCGTTGTCCTCGGACTTCTTGATGACCTTATTGTCTACCGAGTTTAGTGCTTCAAACATTACAAGTAAGCGGAGGCCAAGGGCTCCTATGGTCCACAGTGTTTAGTTTCTTCATGCTGTGCAGAGACCCATCGGATTATCTTCCCAGAGAGCATTGCTTAATGCGAAAAATTTGCGCCCTTACTAAATGAGCTGTAGGAAGTTCAATGCACCGAGACATGGATCTTTACAGTTCTGCCCGAGAAAGAGGTCTAATACAATCACGCCGTCTGCAGGGGCATTTCCCGCCGACGACAGCTCGCAGCCTGTGCACCTCACTGGGTTCATGGGGGACAAGGCTGGGATGACACATGTGATCAGGACAAAGACACAGGTTGCAAAGAACAAGCAGCTTTCGCGTGAGGTGATGGATGCATTGACCATACTTGAGGCGCCGCCGATGGTTGTGTATGGGATAGTTGGGTATGAGAGGACGGTTACCGGGCTACGCAGGCTGCCGATTGTTCTTGCATCCTATGTGAGCGACGGGGTTCTCCGCAGGATGTTTGGGAACAACTATGTGGAGAAGGGGAACAGCAAGGGGTTCTGTGCCAGTGAGGATTCTGAGTCTAGGATTTCTGAGATCAAGAAGAGGGCCGAGTGTGTAAGGGTTCTTGTGCAGACGCAGCCTGGGCTGATCAAGAAGCTTGCGCTGAAGAAGGCACACATTGCCGAGATCCAGGTGAACGGAGGAAGCATCTCTGAGAAGGTGGACTGGGCTCTGAATATGCTTGAGAAGGAGGTCCATGTTGGAGATGTGTTTGGAGAGAACGAGAATATTGACGTTATTGGAGTGACGAAGGGAAAGGGGTTCCAAGGGACTGTGAAGAGGTTTGGAGTGCGAAAGCAGCCCCGGAAGTCGCGAAAGGGGATCCGAAAGGTTGCATGTATTGGTGCATGGCATCCAAGCCGTGTGATGTACTCTGTTGCACGGGCGGGGCAGATGGGATTCCATAGAAGGACGGAGAAGAACAAGAGGGTGTACATGGTTGGGAATGGAAGCAGCAGCATCAGGACTGAGTTTGACCTGACCGAGAAGTTTATTTCTCCCATGGGAGGGTTCCCTCACTATGGAGAGGTGAAGAACGACTTTATCATGGTGAAAGGGGCTGTTGTCGGGCCCCGGAAGAGGGTTGTGACGCTACGAAAGAGCCTTAGCATGCAGAAGCCCAGCGAGGAGCTTGTGATCAAGTTTGTTGACACATCGTCGAAGATAGGGCATGGGCGATTCCAGACAAGCGAAGAGAAGAGGGCATTCTATGGAGCCAAGAAGGCCGAGGTTGCCCCAGAAATCCATTAAACCTTCAATACTATAAATATACTCTTATCTTACTGGGCTAGGGCCAATATTAATCTGGACGGTTTTTTGCCATTATTTACTCTACATTTTTAACCTCCAAAATGATAAGTTCGATTGGCTTTCTTCCAAGTGGGATTTCAATAGAAAATTTGAAGAAGTTCGTAATAGACGAGAGCATACACCAGTCGCTGAGCTATCTAAATATCCCAGTCGTTGATAAGGAAAAGGTGTCCTTCGACGATGATATCGACGAGTCGGAGGAGATAGTGGAAAACGACATTGTAGTTTTCTGTACGCCCAATGAGGGTGACGTAAGCTTTTTGCAGTTCTATGTACAGAACAGGGAATGCACAAGTATGTTCCTGCACCATGACACGTATGTGTTTAGCACAATCTGCGATTCTGAATATTTTACTGTTGGAGGGGAGATGTATGTTGCCGTTGCCACGTTTGAGAAGGATATTATGGTATTTGATCCGCTTGTGAGAAATCCGGTTCTCCCCCAAATTCTCTTGAAGGGACATGAGGAGGCGGTTCTGTCGATGGAGTGCTGGAATGGAACTCTCTTCAGCGGAAGCCTTGACTCAACCATTATTGAATGGGATTCCGAGAAGGCTCTAGCCAAAAACAGGATTCAAGCCACAGGGCCTGTTAATAAGATAGGTATTTTTGACTCATCTGTGATTTATTCTGTGGAGAACACCTTATACTGCTTTGATGGGGAGATTAAGCTTGAAGGCGAGGTTGAAAGAATAAGGATCATAGGAAACGGGATGCTTGTGTCTGACTCCACAGGGACTTTGAGATACTATGACCTGAGGAATATGGCTAGCACAGTCGTGGAGAAGAAAATCCATGAAGATTCTATTACCGGAGTCGATGTACTTGGAAACAAGGTGTATACAGGATCTCTAGATGGAACCATAAAGGTTGTAAGCCTTGATACGCTTGATATTGTGAGTAGCAGGGATGCTGAAGAGAAGGTGTTCTCCTTAAGAACACATGAGGATGGCTTTTATGTGTATGGAGGAGAAAAGAACGAGCCGGTGCTAAATTACACAGATGATGGGTCTCTTCAGAATGATTTACAATAAAATCCTAATACTTCAATAGCAATGTATGTTTTGAACGGCTGATTTTGTCCCCAAAAATGGCTTGCATGAGATGCAATATGTCTCAGGCCATAGTTATCCGAGCTAAAGACAGGACCAAAGTTTGCAAGTCTTGCTTCTTCAAGGGATTTGAAGCAGATGTCCACGAGACGATAACTTCTTCTGGAATGCTCAGGAAGGGAGATAGGGTTGGGGTTGGAATGAGTGGAGGAAAGGATAGTACAGTTCTGGCCTATGTATTGGATCTGCTCAATAAAAGGCACGGATATGGGGTGGAGCTTGTGCTGCTTAGTGTTGATGAAGGAATAGCAGGATATAGAGACCAATCTATTGTGTCTGTATGCAAGAATAGTGCTAGACTTGGACTGGAGCTTAAAATAGTATCGTTTGAAGAGCTGTTTGGAACAACAATGGACAATGTTGTTCAGAAGATAGGAAGAAAGGGTAACTGTACATATTGCGGGGTATTTCGGAGGCAGGCGCTGGAGGATGCAGCAAAAAGGATGGGTGTCAATGTGATAGCAACGGGCCACAATGCAGATGATGTGGCCGAGACTGTCTTGCTTAATATCATCCGGGGAGATATTTCCAGGCTCAGAAGATGCACTCTTGCAAAGACAAGGCCACAAAGCAATGGGAAAGGGGAAATGATGTCTCTTTCAAGATTGAAGCCTTTCAAGCACATCTACCAAAAGGAAATAGTGCTCTATGCTTTCCACAAGAAGTTGGAGTACTTCTCCACTGAGTGCACATACTCCTTAGGAGCATCTAGGGGAGACCTAAGAATGCTAGTGAAGCAGTTAGAAAGAGAAGACCCAAAAGTAATACTGAATGTGATAAGAAGTGGAGACATGCTACAGGAGGAAGAGCCTGCACATAGAACGCCTGTCCCGTGCACCTTGTGTGGGCACTCAACATCCTCTCACGATGCCATATGCAATGGATGTACGCTTGTAAGGAAGTTGAGGCAGTACAGCGCCTGAGGTCAATTAAAATTTATTAGAATAGCATTTTCTGCTAAGATCCTTTTCGAGGAGCCAAACAGATATGTGGGAAATGGAGTACACAAACGTGACAATACAGCTATATACACAGAATATCCTTATGTCAGGGAAAATTGTCATTGCAGATATAAGGACATATACCAAGGCTATTGCGGCTGTACTTCTGTGCACGCCGAAGTGTTCCATATGGTTCAAAAGGATGATGTATCCCATGAATGTTAGGCACAGAAGATTGAAGACAGAGGACGGCTCATTGAATCTCGACGACAGGAGGATGAATCCTAAGAAATAGGATGTCAATCCAAGGATCTGGTTGCTTGATATTCTCTTCGGTATGTTTATACTTTCCTCAAGCGAAAGAGGCGTCTGTTCGTCCTTCACCTCGATGGAAGACTCTGTATTATATATTGATGCAGATACAGAGTCTACAATGAAGAGTACCTGTGTTATAGCAAAGTATATGTATAGTGGGATTGGGCGAATTTCAAGGGTCAGGGTTCTTATTAGAGGGGACAGCAAATATGCAAATGTCAGCAGCATAAAGCTTGGCTTGAGGTTGATCCCAGTGTCGTCTCTGTTCTCCAGGAAATTTTCTGTGAATGTAGAAATAAACGAAAACCACGATGACTTAGGCATTCCGAGCCTGTCCTCTAGCATCATAATCTTGAAGAGAGAGAGAAACAGCACTACTACGGATATCCTAATGATGGCTCTATTTATGTCCTCGTATATTTCGTTTACATTTCTTCTTCTACTTACCTGTCGGACCTCTATGTAATTTATCGGATATTCCTGCTGCAGATACAGACATCGCTTCCAGGGCATCTGAAGTACCCTTCACATTGCCAAGAATTTAACTCTGCCCACATCATTTTTATTTCATATAAAAGGTCTTCACCTACCTGCATGATCAAGCTTCATACATCTCGACAGGTGCCACGTAAACTTCCTTGCCACGACAAGCCTCTGGCAGGACGGGCATTTCAGTCTTGAGACAGGCGTGCAGGGTGTTATGACGTAGTTTCTAGGCCTCGCTGCATATTCCTGTTTACATCTCTCAAGCACTGTTCTTAGAAGATATTCCTTGAGAATATGCATAAATACTGATTCGATGATTTTCCCAATCTTCATAAACAAAAAACAATCTCCCCCTGATGAAGGTTCTGTTATTTGCTATTGGAGTCTTGTGCAGAAGGATAAAGCTGGAGCCTAAGGAGCAGTTTACCTTCAGAGACAAGGTTGTAGCAAACCAGATGTATAAGTTCATGTACCAGACACCAAGAAGCAGCAAGATTGAGCTAACTATGTTTGATACTAGGGGAAAACAAATGACTAAGACAAGAGACCCATACTCTGTGCTATACACCAAGATTGCTGAGGATGGAGAGATTGTGATATCTGTCAAGAACAATAGCTCGAAAAGCGTGAAGTTTGGATATAGATGTCCAGATACAAATAAAAAGGCTCAGGGAGGCCTTGGGCCAATAAGCGTTGATTTGGTTTCCGAGCTTCAGAATGTTCTCGAAACAGTCGTCCAGGCGCAAAGGGTTCACATCAAGAAGCATGAGGAGCATGCAAGAATGGTTGCAGGGTCGAGAAAGTGGGTCACAAGACTCTTGATCTTCGAGACTTTGTTCTTTACAGGCGTACTGTACTTCTTGCACAAGGATATGCTTAAAATGTTTGAAACCAAGAGAGAGGTTTAATTAAAGGATTCAACTCTTTTAAAAAGCTTTACGATCTCGTCGGCCGTTTCCTCCAATGTCATGTGGTCATTCTCGATCGTGATCGATCCCTCGGCAGCAACGAGGGGACCGTGCTCTCTTGTTCTATCTGCATGATCTCTTTTTATCATAGATTCCAGTAATTCTTCGTAGGACTCAGACTTGCTCTCCCGGTGTCTTCTTTTGGCTCTTGTTTCAGGACTTGCAGTAAGAAATATCTTCAGATCCGCCTCAGGCATTATCTTGGTGGCTATGTCCCTTCCGTCAACAACAATCCCTTTCCTTTCAAGACTTATTGCCAACTTTTGGATAGTAGACACCTTCTCCCGGACATACTTCTCTTTCGCAATGGAAGCAATATTACGGTCAATCTCTTCGCCACGGAGATGATCGGATATGTCCTCCTTGTTAAGAAACACTCTGTTGTTCCTTACCTCTATGTCCAATCCAAGAACAAATCTTTTTTGCTCTTCCGATCCCGGGAGCACCTCCTCAAAATGCCTTACCAGAGCATATGTCACAGCCCTGTATAAATTTCCTGATATTAAGTGTGAAAATCCCAGTTTTTTTGCAACTAGGTCAGATGCACTACTCTTTCCACTTGCAGCAGGCCCATCAATAGCAATTTTGTAAACTTTCATCAGGGATAAAGGACTTATTCTTTTAATGTCACAATACCAGGCCAAGCGCAACAACAATCCCACACTCATATGCAGCAAACAAGCTTGATCTCCCAATGCACAGGTCTACAACTCTCTCAGAATTGTCATTAAATGGCCTTCCTTTTGAATCGAGCCTCTTGAGCTCCTCCTCCGAATGCCCCAGAATAACCTCTTCTCCACTTCTCACTATCTGGAAAAGAGTCTTTACTCTGGCCCTTCTTTTATTGACCTTTGCATTCTTAATGGTTCCGTCAAACCCGCCAATAAGAATCCTCCTATGGCTTGGCCTGCAGCAGGACATCGAGTAGTTAAACATTGTGCTAGTTCTTTGGGTGCATCCCTCGTCATAAAGAGCTTTCGTGACGTTGCTCAGTGTATCCACAACGATAAGCGTGCCTGCTTGGGCGAGATACTTGATGAATGTATATCCAGAGGGAAAGGATATCTTTTTTTTTTCCTGGAACTTGTGGTCAAACCTGAATATTTTTCCACTTAAAGTCAGAGCATAAAACTCAAGGGGTGCTTTGCTCGGGCATGTGCGAACTGCAGGGGTTTGCGCTTCATCTTTGCACCCCTGAAGTCCCCTTTTCTTAATCGCTATGGATGTTACCATCCCCTTCATTTCACTAAACACAGACATAACAGAATTTTGGTGTATCCACACAACAGCTTTCCCGTCAGTTGCAAAAATAAGGTCGCTGTCCCAGCAGATCTCAAAGCTCACCACTCCCTCTACATTGATCAACACCATGTCCCTGATCTCCTCTTCAAAGTCAAACCTCCTGATGAACCCGTCACTAAACAGAGCAACACATCGAACAGCATCCCTTTCCTGTCTTGTTTCTATCTTCCTGCAGTATCCAAACTCAAAGTTTAGAATGTGTTGGAGATTTAGCTCCTGATCAAATAAGTAGATATCTGAAGCCTCAGATGAGAACTTGAACGTCGACTCTCGTTGAAAGCCCTGCTTGATCCCAACAAAGATGTATTTGCTGTGGTTTTCAGGAAGTGACATAGTTGTTATACACTTTCCGATGTTGTACAGGGTCATGCCCTCGAGCTTCACTCTTCCTTTGGCGCTCAATGTTTTGTTTCTAAACACGATACTCTCTATGGGTCTTTCCATAGGATCTATGATGTCGGGCTTCCTGTACCTTTCAAGAAGTTCTTGGCTAGGAACCCAGCCTCTTTCCAGCTGGACTATATCCAAAGACTTTTTTTTGTATCCTCTGGCACGAGAAGGTAAAATTTTTGGCTCCTCATATCTATGATTGTCTTGGAATTCGCCCATCAAGGGATCTTTAAGTTCCGTTTTGGAAACCACAGCCCATAAATATAATGGTTTTTGAACACGACCTCCCAGAGGCAGCTGTGGAACGCTACTCCAGGCAGATAATTGTTCCTGGGATACGTGTGGAGGGACAAAAATGCCTTGGGAACTCGGGGGTATTGGTGGTTGGATGCGGGGGCTTGGGATGCCCTGCAATCATGTATTTGGTGTCATGCGGAATCGGAAGATTGGGCCTTGTTGATTTCGATAAAGTTGAGATTCATAATCTGCAGAGACAGGTTATGTACACTGAGGCAGATGTATCCCAGTATAAGGTTGCGGCTGCACTGTCCTTTGCCAGAAGGGCGAACTCCTCTATTGAGATAGTAGGATATAACGAATTCCTCAGTGAGGAGAATGTGGAAAGAATCATTAGCCCGTATGACGTTATTCTGGATTGCACAGACAGTATACATACAAGGTACCTTCTGAGTGACTATTGCAAAGTCCTTTCCAAAAACCTTATCTGTGGATCTGTGCTCAGATGGGAAGGCCAGCTATACAAGCTTACGCCTTCTGGACCATGCTACAGATGCCTTTTTCCAGAGATGAAGGAAAGAACGCTAACATGCGAAGATGCAGGCGTGGTAGGACCCATTTGTGGAGTGATTGGATCTTTACAGGCCCTAGAGGCAATTAGGGTTATCACAGGAGACACAAGATCGAAGATGGTTATATACAGTGGCATAGGATCTGACCTTGTAGACTCTCAGCTTAGAGGCCCAAAGCCAGACTGCAGTGTTTGCTCAAAAAAGCTCATTCATAAGAGTCTCTCCTTTCCTGCACGAAGATGTGTGCCTACCAGCAGTACAGAGATCGATCCAGACGTGGCAACAGTTGATTGGAAGGACATCCTAGGCAATCTCGAATCCTGTCTCCTTATAGACATTAGATCACCGATTCAATATGAAATGTTCAGGATAAAGGGATCCATCAACATCCCACTTGAGAGCCTGCTAGAAAATACCGGAAAGATCGAGGCAGTGGGAAAAAAGGTAGGAGTTGTGTGCAAAAAAGGAATATCGTCAAAGAAAGGCGTTCTAATACTCAAAGCCAATGGTGTTGATGCTTTCTCTGTTAATGGAGGGATTGACGGACTTAAAAGCTACCTTAGAAAAACAGAAAAGTATATTTCTGAATAATTTTTTAGACCGTACCAATGCGGGAGACCGGAGAATCCTTGAAAGATGCTCTGGACTTGAAGATTTTCACAAATAAAAGAATATGCATTGACGAGGTTCTTCCGCAGAATGTGGATTTTCTTGTTCTTGATCTTTCGAGTGCCTTGGGACTTTCTATATTTACATTCCGCGAGACAGCAAGTCACTATAGGAAAATTGCAAGTATGCAAGGCAAGAAAGTTGTCGTGAGGTCAATCTATGATGGAGGATATATTGAGTCTGGAATTATAGACGATGTATGGAGTGCAACGAATATGTGCGAATGCAGAGTAGATGGAATGGTCTGGACATATAGATCTGGAACTTGTAAGAAGTCTAATTGGTATGAGTATGATATAATAATCAGGGTTTTACCACTAGATAGCGGAGTATCTACAGATGTTGATGGAACGATTCTTATTTTCGATAGGGAAAGAAAGTATGCAGAACTTAGATATAAGGTTTTGAGGAGCAGGACGGCATATTATACTCAGTAGTCTGTTGAAGGTAATAAAGGAGTTTGCCAGACAAACCTTATATTTCTGTCCAAAGGACTTCATGCTACCAAGGAAAGAGACGGATTGTGGATATCCCGGGTGGAAGATATTGCCCTTGTAGTGTAGTGGTTATCACGCATCCTTTACACGGATGAGGTCCTTGGTTCGATCCCGAGCGAGGGCATTTTTCTTTATTCTATTTATTTTAATCGATGTTATCTAAAAATTCCCAGGTGCCGGGTTGGGCAGTATTGAGCATGTACCCATCTGGAAAGGATCCCTCTAGAATAGATTTTTGTTCTATACTCTTTACCATTGTTGAAATTTCGTAATATGCATACAACAAGAAGAGCAGTATAAACATGGCAGATACGACTTTGGTATAAAGACGTATAAATCTTTGGGGAATTTCAAGCTCTTTATAGACCATGCATTCAAATCTTTCTATTATTTTTAAAAAAAAGTACGCCATAAATATGCAGAGTGAAGGAGTAAAAATCTTAGACAAGAAATAAGATATTATCCTTAGCAAAAAGTTCTCCTCTATAAATCCTTCCTTGGAAAGGATTGAATTGATTTTATTCGCAATGTATTTAAATGAATTGCCTGGTTTTGTTCTCATCGCTTTGTTCATAATGTATTTGGATGGGTGTCTTAATGCCCTTTCCATCGCTTCTAAGACCTCTTTGGAAATAGTTGAGGTTATTATCCAGTATCCAATAACCCTTACAATAATATCTACACTCGTATTACTCTCTATCTCCCTAAAAAGCTCCCAGGAGCAAGAAAGACAGTACTGAGCTGCCAATAGGTTTGAAGTGTCATTTGAGTCTAGGAGAGAGCCTACTCTCTTCATATTCTTACCTCTTAATGAGATCAATAAAATGTATATCCTAATTGCTGTCATCACAATTCTCCAGAAATCAATACTTTTAAACCTTAGAGTAAGTGTGTTAAAAAAGCTGGCAAGAAATAATCCTAGTGTTACATTTATGAATATAAGCAATCCACATCCCACGCAAAAACGTCTTTTAGCATCGAGAAAAGTAGCAAATATTGTTGAATAGCTTTGCGTTTTCATATACATTTTGATGAAAAAGCGCAGGGCTTTTTTCAGAAAAAATGGAATATATTCATCTGTAGGTGATGTTCTAGTAAATCCCTCATAAATAAGCTCAATATCGATGCTTAATACAGTAATCATAATGCAGGTTATTAAAACCCAGAAAAGCGTCCAGAAAACGCCGCTCGAGTTTCTGGCTTTGGGCTGAATCCTACTCTCATTGTGTTCATCGCACAGTTTTGCTGGAGAGTTCATTATTGGGCCAAAAATAATCTTTATTTTATTTGTCTACCTTTTCTATTCTTATTTAGGAAATTTTATAAACAGCCAATTCATCTGAATGAGTAAAATTTCGCATTTGAAACAGAGAGATAGCTGCAACAGTTACGGCGCGTTCAATTTTTGTCAAAGAACGAAAACAAAAAACTACTTGCCCTTTGATGTGCAATGGACCATATAGAGGTTGCATTCTTAACTATATCAATGGCCATGTCTTCTCCCTCCTTAGAAATGTAAAGAGCCAACATAAAAAGAATGATTCCATAGGCAAAGAGAAGCCTATCTCGAGGGAGTACTATGCACTTTACAAGCCGATCTTCAAGGTAAATGAGTATCCCTGATGCCAGTATAATCAGATACCCTATCAAGAGAGTCGGAATTATATTTCCTAAGTAGGGGATGACTCTCCTCTGAGTTGACGAGGAGAAGCAGTAAACAAGAAAATCAATAAAATGTTTCATAGAGGATTTCAGATATCCAAACTTCTCTTTTCTTATTACATTCATTCCCAGAATCATCATGACGCTAGTAACAATCACTGTGATTGTGCTTGAGTTCAAATCGTCAGTGATTCTTTGGGACATAAGTAAGAAATAGGAAGCAATCACTATTTTAGGCGTTGTTTCCTGTTTTACTCTATAGGTTGGTACGCGTCTAGATTCGTTGAGTATGTGCAAAATCACAACGAAATCAAAGAGTGCTTTTACACATTTAAGGACATTTTCCTTTTCTATATCTTTCATGACAAGATTCCATATGCTGGATAGTAGTTCTGTTATCATGTTGATACATGGCAAGGATGCAAAGATCCAGGACACAACCAGGCATGTTATATCTTTTGTCTCGTCAGCTAGAATTTCGCTGAAGATATTAACCCACGAATTTGTCGTGGATGCAAGAATTGCAATGTAGAAGTAAATCATGATGTTCCTGAGCTTCTGCTTGTTGTTTGACTTAATAAGGAATCTGTTGCTGTCCTGTTCCTTTTCTTGAATGTCCACAGCACAATTCATGCTTCCCCTAATATTGAGAGAATTTTATATATGGCTACCAATTACCATATTATGTAGGACTCTAGATTGAGGCACAAGAGGTAGTTTGAGGCCCTTTGTTTGTTGAAATTGTTTGGCAGGTAAGGGCCCTTTAATGAGTGGGCAAAAGCAGGAAAACATCATTGAAGAGAAGGACGTAGGATTTATCTTAAGCTATGGAAGAAACTACTACGCCGAGGAGATAGTGGAAAAGGAGGTGGAGATAAAAAGGCTTTTCGAACAAATAAGCTTAAAGCTTGGAACAAAGGAGGTTGAGACTGGGCTTGCACCACCTATGTGCTGGGATCTTCTTGGAGACAGAAACAGAATTCAGAGCGAGCCGAATCTACAGGTTGCCAGGGTGTGCAAAGTCCTTGATGGATACCAAGAGCCCAGATACATGATAGGAATCAAGATGATAGCCAAATTTATTGTTGGGAAGGGAAAGCGAGTGGACGGAAGCCTTATACAGGAAGGAATGAGGGTAGGGGTTGACAGGAACAAGTACCAGATTATTCTTCCGTTGCCTCGAAAGATAGATGCATCTGTTACTCTTATGCAAGTTGAGGAAAGGCCTGATGTGACGTACAACGATATTGGAGGGTGCAGAGAAGAGATTGAAAAAATAAGGGAGGTTGTTGAGGCGCCTCTCTTGAATCCGGAGAGGTTTGTTGCGTTAGGGATTGACCCGCCGAAGGGGGTTCTCCTTTACGGACCGCCTGGAACAGGGAAGACGTTGCTTGCAAGGGCTGTGGCCAACAGAACAAATGCATGTTTTATAAGGGTTATAGGGTCTGAGCTTGTGCAGAAGTATGTTGGAGAGGGTGCACGAATGGTTAGAGAGATATTTGCCATGGCTAAAGGAAAGAAGGCTTGCATTATTTTCTTTGACGAGGTAGATGCGTTTGGAGGAACGAGGTTTGATGACGACGACGACAACGAAGTCCAAAGAACGATGCTGGAGTTGATAAATCAGCTGGACGGGTTTGACCCGAGAGGGAACATAAAGGTCCTGATGGCGACAAATAGGCCGGATACTCTTGACCCTGCGCTTCTCAGGCCGGGGAGGCTGGACAGGAAAGTCGAGTTTGGACTGCCGGATCTCGAGGGAAGGACATCGATTCTACGGATTCATGCAAAGACGATGAGTGTTGATAAGGATATTAGATTTGATCTGATTGCAAGGCTTTGTAACAATGCAACTGGAGCAGAGCTGAGAAGCGTTTGTACAGAGGCAGGGATGTTTGCCATAAGAGAAAGAAGGAAGATTGCGACGGAGGCGGACTTTTTAAAGGCTGTTGACAAGGTTATCAAAGGATATGCGAAGTTCTCCTCAACTCCAAGGTACCTAACCTATAACTAAAGCAATAAAGAGTCTTCCCATAATACCTCTATTTACTCGAGCAATATTAAAATCCTAGATGGAAAGTGGTCCTAGATTTTGAAGCCCCGGAATGGATAGGAATGTTTTGGAGGCCTTAGGAATACCGCTGGATCTTTCCTTTGAGGGAGG
The DNA here is from genome assembly GCF_000277815.2 of Encephalitozoon hellem ATCC 50504. Lineage (NCBI taxonomy): Eukaryota > Fungi > Microsporidia > Unikaryonidae > Encephalitozoon > Encephalitozoon hellem. The sequence continues at coordinate 143,850 of NC_018470.1, forward strand.
GCTTAGCACAGATGCCCAAGCTGATGTGGTAAAGCGAATAGAGGAGAAAACATTCTTCCGTCTCAAGGAAGACATGGATGTGGATGCAATGATATCCGGGGTGGTAAGTGATACAAGCTCGACAATGGATACATTGAGAAATACCTTGGGAAAGGGGATGTTTGGAGAGAGATTTAGGTTCCTGGAGAGGGTCTGTGTGATTGTGTGTCCCGAAAGAATCAGTGTTGATGAGATGTCCAACCACTGTGTGTCTATTGATGAGATTATGGGAGAAGATATAGGGAAGATATTCGGAAGGATTATGAGCCTTGAAGGAGAGGCGAGAGTCAGAAGGCAAGGGGGCCGGTGGAGTTTCAAATCCTTTACAGACATTTTCAAGAGCAAACCTGAAGATGATAAAAGTCTTGCAGACGGACTGTTTCTTATGCAAAGGTACAAGGAGGCATACAAGGTGTACTCAAGATACAGGGGTGTTGGTGAGTTTTCACAGTATTGCATTGAAATGTCTATTTACTGCCTAGTTTTGTCGAAGAAGCCTATTCCACTGAACTTCATAAACTACCTTGAGATGTTTGAGGCGGAGAGCATACGGCTAGTCAGAATGATGAGTATAATCATAGGCACAGAGAATGTTGCAGCCCTGTATGTCCTCTCTTTACTTGATCCTAGGTCTCTGTTCAAAGCCTTTGCTCAGGAAAGCCTGGCCCAAGTCCTTGATAGTAGAGAATACTGTAGAAAGAAGGCAGAGCTATTGTTCTGCTCTGCTTTAAGATTCTACGATGCAAAGCACATGAGTAGGTCTGCAAGATGCTGCGAAAACTTTCTTGGCCTTACAGACACCATTCTATCTGGGATGGATTTATCCACTCTTGTAAGGAGTGGGTTAGTCTACTGCAACAAGCATATAAAAAGAGTCCTTAAGTCGATAAAAGAAGAGACTGGGATGGACTCCGAAGACATTGAGAAAGAAGATGAAGAGGTGGTGATTGTGAAGAGAGAGCTGCATGGATCAATTTGTGACTTCAAAGGTATTTTGAATGTGGTGGAGTCTGTCTTCTTGGAATGTAAGAGAGTAGGGCTTGTGAGTATTTCAAATATGGAAAGTGGTGCAATAAGAACTTATCCGACAGGTCAGAGCATCGCTTTTGATGGCCCTGGAAAGTTTCTTATGAGCCATGTTACTTTCAATGTCAGGGGAATTGAAAAGAAGATGAGAGTGGGGATTCAGCTAGATGTCAAGGAGGAAGCGTCCTTTATGCACTTGGAAGTAAACGACGTGTGTGAGGTCTTCTGCGGAGAATTGTATTCTCTTTATTGTAAGGTTATTAGGAGTCATGGATCAGGCGTTAAAGTTTATTTTGATTGCAGAGAGTTTATAACTGATAAGAATTCATTTAGCCTTGAGATATTGTTTCCAAGTGTTGGTATTTACACACGCAGAGTCATTCTGGAGACTCTGGGATGTATCGCATATAAGGATGTGAAGTTTGTTGTTGTTCCGTCGTTTTCTATAGACACATTTAATTACAAGCATTGTCTTCCTTTGTTATTCTTAAGGATTGAAAGTCATGGCATTGAGTGTTCGAGATTAAGAGCCTGCTCGATGCTCAACGATAACTTTGAGGTGGTTGGCGTGAAGGCTGTAGATTCTTATTTTTCTTATAGGGATTATGCAGTTGAATACTTCAGAAAGAACATTGTTGGGTCCAGCGGCAGTCTTAGTGAGCTTCCAAAGGCCACTAGGGAAGATCTGTTATCGTCAGCAGAGACCCAGAAAGTACTGCATGCCATGTACAGGTCTCCTCCTGTTTCATTAGATCTACTTTTTGGTGATCTGATACCAGAAATCAAGAATGAAATAGTTCTGTCGGGAAGAGGGATCTACTCTGTATGTGTGTTTCTTCGGGGGAAAAAGAGTCTGAATGAACTACTAAATTCAAAAAATGAAAGCTTCAGCAAGATTGAGGCATCATTGCCTAGCTCGGGATCTAGGGCAGGCTTAGAAGATTCAGCTGGCAGCTACAATTCTTCCATGAAGGACTTCCGGGGGATTCCAATGAAAATAGAGATTGAGGTATCTCCAAAAAGAATATGCATGTTCATGTTGGAAGAGACATTTGGAACGCTACTATTCTCCAGAAAGAAGGGCGACGAGGCTGTGCCCAAATCCATGAATCCATTTGTTTACATAACATATTCTTCATCCATCCTGGTATACGAGCCTACAATAATATATCTGTGTATTAGTAACTACTGTGAGCGCTGCACTCTAGATGTTAGGATATTATCTGATACAATAGCCATATGCAGTGAAGATTCCACCTTTAGCGTTGAGAAGCTTTCGTTTTCTCTATTTGAGATACGATGCATGTTCAAAGAAAGAAAAAGGTATGGATCTGATGATATCAAAATGTCTATGAAGACTGGAGACGAAGAGATAGATTATGAATGGCTAGTAGAGCTTCCATTTGTTTTGTAATGTTTTGAATATTTCTTAATGTGGTTGAGGCGAGGCCCTACAAATGGGGAAAGATCATCAATTTTGGAACACACAACCTATTGATAGAAATGGAACGGGTGTTATATCAAGCAAAGCCTCTGGATCTCTAGAGCAACCCAAGCTCCCTGAGGGATTCAGGTTTGAAGATCTTCGGTGTGTCGAAGAAGTCGCCGAGTTTCTTGAGAAGAACTATGTAGAGGATGTTTGTTCTAAGCATAAGCTTAAATATTCTTCAGATTTTCTAAGGTGGGTGGTTGATTCTGAAGACAAGAGGAAGAAGTATTGCATTGTTCTTCGACTCTATGGAAGGATGGTAGGATTTATATTTGGGAAGGAGCACCATGTTGTGATCCGGGGAGTGAAGAATAGAGTAATTGGAGTAAACTTCCTGTGTGTGTCATGTGATATGCGAGGAAAAAGACTGGCACCGGTACTTATAAAGGAGGTTACAAGGCGAGCGAATGTGGATGGTATTTTTAAGGGAGTTTTCACAAGTGGAACAGAGCTATTTTTCAATGTTTCTCGCGGTAGGTATTACCACCGACCTTTGAATGCAGAGAATATGTTTATGAGTGGGTTTAGTGATCGAATGATGGAGGTTAGAGAAGTGCGGGTGAGAAAAGGAACAAGAATTGCTGAGGAAAAGGACATGAAGGATATAGAAAGGCTATATCTGGAGGAGAGTAAGCAATACATGTTTTATGAAGAAATGGAGCTATCGGGCATAATATCTACATTTAAGCCTGTAAAGAATGTTCTATACACGTATGTGCACGAGAGCGATGGACACATCGATGGATTCGGAGCATTCTTTGTAATTGATACGATTGAAAAGAAAAGTAATCGAAAAGTTCAAGGCGGATATCTATACTACAAGGGAGGAAAGGACAGCACACAGATGGTTGAAGACCTTATATACTTTGCACAGAGGGAGGGGTGCGATGTATTCAATTGTCTTAATATGATGGGGAATTTGTCGTTCTTAAGAAATCTCGGGTTCTACCCAGGTACTGGCGAGCTTCGATATTATCTGTACAACTGGAGCAGTGGGGAAGTGCCAAAGGAAAAAGTGTTTTTCATTCTTCCATGAGTGTGATTGAAAAGTGATTAAAGATGTAACAGCAAAGTGTGTTTTGAGGATTTTAATATTTGATAGATCCTGTGCCCCAGGCTCGATGAAGTTGGTGACGCATAGCGAAAGATTCCACTATGATGAGATTCTTGCAACCTGTATACTTCTTCGAATATATCCTGACGCTGAGGTTGTGAGGACAAGAGACGATGCCCTGATTGAGCAAGGAGACATAGTCTATGACGTCGGGAAGGTGTTTGATCCAAAGATCGGAAGGTTTGACCATCACCAAAGAACATTTTCCGAGACATTTTCACCCAAGTATGACGTCAAGCTCAGCAGCAGCGGGCTGATCTTTAAGTATTTTCACAAGAAATTCCTGTCTCTGTATGGAATAGAGGATTCCTGCGAAATATACGGTATAGTGGTAGACAAGATATATTCGGAGTTTTTTTTGTATGCAGATGCTATAGACAACGGACAGGACATACATGGATCAATAAGGCCTCGGACTGTCCCTGATTTGGTTGGGCTATTTAATGTAGATGTTCCAGACGAGGAGTTAGAGAGCAAGGGATTCCGTAAAGCACTAGAAATTGTAAGCATGGATCTGGATAATTATATGAAAAGAGCCAAAATGTGGATTGATAATTACGAGTATGTTGAAAGAAAAGTAAGGGAGACGAATGGGCCCATACTCATGCTTGATAAGCATTATAGCACAGACTTGGTGCTAGAAGTTGAGAGCCGGAATGATAAGGATTTCAAGTTCATGGTCTTTCCTCATAGAAATGCTTATAGAATAATTGCCATTCCAAAATGCAAAGGATCATTTGAAACAAAAAACCCTCTTAAGGAAGAATGGAGAGGGCTTGTGAATGAAGAGCTAGTGAAGGTATCTGGGATCGAAGGATGCATATTTGTGCATTCTTCTGGATTTTTGGGGATTAATAAGACGCTCGAAAATGCTCTGAAGATGTGTGAAGAATCTCTTTTCAATAGGAGTGGTTGACTCTAATAAAAACAACAATTTATTCAACACGAACTCCTTACGGCTCTTCCCTTGAAGCAGAGAATGCTTTGTAATCATCAGAATCCTCTCTTTCCCTTTTCTTCGAAACTTCTTCATCATCGCTCTCATCACTGATAAAGGAGGGTGGTATGGCTGACATTTGCACCGATGGAGCGTGGGAAACTTCTCTCAGATTCTCGTGCACCTTTGCTATAATGTCTTCCAAGCTTTCTCTTGTGTTTTGGTTTGCCATGTTTGATGTAGGAACATCTATTTTGTACGTTGGTGCATAATAGTCGAAGTACTCATTGTAAGGAATCTCCCTAGGAATGTCAACATCCAGAACAACGCTTGTTCCATATGCCCATGCCTTTGAAACGTTTCCGATGGTGTATCCTCCCCCTCCAAGAAGGATAAGAGGAATGTTGAAGCTCTGTACAAATTTAATGCACCTAGAATGGCCTAGGTGAGATAAATTAAAGCATCCTAGCTTATCTCCCGAAAGAGAATCGGCTCCTGACTGTAGTACAATCGCATCAGGCCTATACACCTCTATGACCCTGCTAACGACAGGCTTGAATATACTGAAATAGCTCTCGTCGTCAATCCCGTCTTTCAGTGGAACATTGACCGAGTATCCCTTTCCCTTTGCAAGTCCAATATCAGTGACCATTCCCGTCCCAGGAAAGTAATCTCCATACTTATGGAAGGAGACCGTCATCACTCTGTCGGTGGTATAGAATGCCTCTTCAACACCGTCTCCGTGATGGACGTCTATATCTATGTACAGAACTCTTTTGTTGTACTTCAGGAGCTCAAGGATTCCCAAGACTATGTCGTTCACATAGCAAAACCCAGAGGCTTCGCTTCTTTTGGCATGGTGTAGCCCTCCTGCCCAGTTAATTGCAACATCATATTTTCCAGAGTTGATCTTTTGGGCCGCATAAATGCTTCCTCCACTGGTGAGCCTGCAGTAGTCATAAAGCCCTGGAAACACAGGGCAATCATCTCTAATGTTGAACTTGTGGAGATCTTTAATCATCTCCTCCATGTTCTCGCTAGAAACACTGGACAAAAAGTTTATATAGTCTACCGAGTGGAAGTTTGTTAGATTCTCATATGATGCCTGAAATGGCCTGAGCACATCCATGTACTTGTAAAGCTCATATCCAACTAAGAGAGTATGGGTCATCTTTACCCTCAGCGGCTTCATGGGATGCCCCATTGCATAACTGAAGGTTCCAATTTCTGGGTCATAGAAATAGACTACTCTCTTGTTATTCATCCGGGGTTAAAATATTTTGGTGTCCAAATATCGCTGTCTGCATCTCTAAAAGCTCTTTAATACCATAAACTTCAGACTGCCATACTCATTTGTAATTGAACTTTAGTAATCCACAAATGCCTCCCATTTCCTTTAGCCTCTCTCCAGAAAAATGTGCAACAGGAATAATAGATATCTTACAATTCATCGCCTGAATCTCCTTGCAGAACGCCTCCATCTCCTTTCTTTCCTCGACATCGTTAGGTTTTATCCTCTCGTCAGTGATCATTAGCCTATCAAGGGCTCCATAATCCATTGCTTCTCTGATACTCTCCATCCCAATACAAATTAGATCAGATCCCTTTGCAAACTTCACAAGAAAGCCGTCCATCTCCTTTAGATCGTCAATGTATTGAACTCCCTGGAAAACCTTGGAGAGCTCCTTATCCGTAAGTATCGTGCTAATTACCTTTGAATTCGAACATCCTCTGCATTCAGGTGGAACCTTGACTACACAGAAACTATTGCATGCCTTTTTAAGCTCCTTGGATCCCATCACAGTCCTATAGAACTCGTTTCTTACCTCAAACATGCTTGCAATCACAAATAGGCTGACCTTCCCAATGTACTTCTCTAGTGCTTTAACAACATTCCCAAACTTCCTGTTTTTCATTTCCTGCTTCAGTATTATGCTGACTTTGCTACGTGTCACCATAGACACGACACACTCCTTTTCGTAAAATACTATGAAAATGACCTCTGGCTGGGGTTTGGCTGCTTCCTTAAGTAGCCTTATAGACATCTCCTGCCATTCTTCTTTCTCCAATTCAAAGGATTGCCCAAGAGTTACATCTATAGTATGGTATGACCCAAGCTTGACATGCTCGTTAATTAGAACAGTTTTTCCTTTAAGGTATATTGTAGAGCTTTCAAGGTCCACGTTTATACTTTCTATTTTTATCTTCAATGTAAGCGTCATTCTGTGTTGTGTTTTCCCATCAATCTGAATCTTACGGGTTGTGACGGACGTTACCATATCCCCTACATCTATGACAGAGCTGAGTATGTATATGTCATCTTGGTGCTCAGGTGTCATCCTCAAGCTTCCGGAAATACATCTCTGATCTATTTTGTTCTTTTCAAGCTTCATTGCTTGGGGCACCTATTTCAGATCTGATAATACATATAGCCTGTTTCAAGGCTGTTGTTATTTGAATTCTGCTACAAGGAATATATAACTAGATTGTCGATTTCCCAAACATGAACAGGGTGCTTTCAGATGCAATTTCCTCCATAAAGTCTAGGATTCGTACGTCGACTAGCGACAAAAAGGGAAGCTCTGGAACAATACTTATAATAGGGGGGAGCAGACACTACACAGGTGCGCCTTACTTTGCCTCTCTGGCCGCTTTCTATTCTGGATCAGAGCTAGTGTACATATTTTCCGAGCCAGAAGCTATTGCGCCCTTGAAAACACTGCTACCTGAATCGATAGTTTGTGGTGTGGAGTGCCAGGAATGGCTTCTGGACAAGATCACTGCCTGTGTCATCGGGCCCGGGCTCGGAAGGCCTTCGGAGGAAACATGCAGAGAGATATCAAGGATATTGTCGTATTTAGACAGAAGGGATATTCCAATAGTTATAGACGGGGATGGAATAAGATTGATTCAAAAGTTGGGCATTGGACGTCTCAAGACCATTATCATCACGCCAAATGCTAACGAACAAAAGTACATCGATAAGTTCGAAAAAAATTTCTTTTATGTTCTAAAAGGTTCGAAGGATGTGGTCCTATGGAGGGACAGGGAAATAAGGGTTGATAATGAAGGATGTCCGAAAAGAATTGGGGGCCAAGGGGATATCTTGGCAGGCATCATAGCATCTCTGGTCTCTAAATGTGAGTCTCCTGTTATAGGTGACGAAGTCATTGGGGCAATAGTCCTCGGATGCATGATGGTTAGAAAGGCAGGGAACCTTGCTTACAGAAGGTACTGGAAGAGCTTGGTGACCAGGGATATATTGGAAATGATGAAAGAGGTCTTCCGAGACGAACTCGAGTGATTATCTGGTATTCTAAATGCACCATTGCAGGAAGTGATGGCTTCATAGTGCTGCTCATTATCCTGACAATAGTACTAGATTAGATATTACGTGATCAAAATATATTGTAATTGTGAACCATGAAAATATTTACAGATCTGAATTTCTTTATATGGAACACCCGCAAAAGTTTACTTTCTATGGCTAATGATCCGAGGGCTTGTGCCTTCTATTTATGCAAGAGTGATATATTAGCCCAACAATTTTTCTTAATTTCAGAGCCATAGTGCTCATTATTTATTCTGGTCATTAATATAGCATTACTTTTTTAAATATATCAACAGTGTTTGACATATATTGAAAAGGCCATTAATTCAACATAAAACGTTAAAAGAAGATTCAAGCAACTCGAAGATGCAAGTAAAACACAGATTGATAAAAAAATCAAGATTGTCAAAGGCGCAGAAGGACCTGCTTAACACCTATTTTGAAATGAATCCGAATCCGAATCCTCAGGAGAGAGCTCAAATTGCATGCCAATCACTAATATCCGAGAGTAAGATTCGAAATTGGTTTCAAAACAGGAGAGCTAGAGAAAGAGGCGATTGTAAAGTGTCACCGTGTCTGAATGGTCTTAATACAAACACAAATGTTCTTGAAAGCTATATTTCTAAGGTTCACCCAACATCGAACGATCTCTACATTCGAAGATAACCTATGCAATAGATTATATTTCAATGGAAAATGCACTTCGATAAATTTTGGTTTATTTGTTTTTTAAAGATTTTCTTCCCAAAATAATAAAGTCGAATAATTTTATAATTAGAAGGTACTTTACCTAAATACTGGTAATTGCCAGGTTTCCTCAACCTAAATTTACACTGAAGTCAAACCTAGAAGCGGGAAGGCTTTGGACGATCTATTAGCTTTGGGAAGAATCTATTTTTTCTATCAGTGACTCTGCCATACTTGTAATCCTGTTGTTCCTTTTTAAAGCAGACTTCACCTCATCTTTAGACAGGACCTTGTTTCCGACAAGGTACATCACCGCATCCTCAAGGTCCTCGAAGAAGTCTACCCTCTCCAAGGAGTACCTTATCTCCTTAGGAAGATTGTATTTAATTGACATTAGGAAATAGGCATGCATCACATTCTGGTCATACATCGATGCCTTCTTGAGGCTAGCAAGCCCGTTTTTGATGTCCTCAAGCTGTATTCTACACATAGCTAAGTTTCTTAGGAATACTGTGTTTTTCTGGTCGTCCGCAACTAGCCTTTCATAGACAGCCGCTGCCTCAGAAAACCTCTCTGCAGACGTAAGAGCAGATGCATACAAAAACTGTATCTCTGTATTCCTCGGGACCATACGGAGTGCCTCCTCAAATGAGGCTATTGCTTTCCCGGCATTTCCAGCCTTAAGGAAGTAGATCCCCTTAGCCTTCAATGGTTCATATGAGTAATATGCATCAAGAGCAGCGTCAAAATACATTTCTTTTCCGGTTATGGTCCCAACAACTATGTTCATATTGCAGAGCCTTATTTTCGATTGGAGACACTTAGGCCTTCCTATGCTCTCTATTTCTTCAAGTGCTCTTTCCACCGCCTCATCGTTTCTATTGAGCTTCACTAGACAGTTAATTATCTTGGCATTGCACTTGTACTTTTCAAAGTATTCTAAGGCCTTTGAATAGGCAGAATGGCTGTAATAGGCATCCCCTAGTAGCTTTTCCCATTCATTGCGGAACACAAAGGGATGTTCAAACGTGAGATCTGCTATCTCTCCATAGTAAGATTCCAGCTCGCAGGGCTCTAGGTTCAATGCCATAAGATAGTATCTTGCTGTTCTTCCCACTATTTCGCTCTTCTCGTTTCTAGGAAACAATATCCTGTCTATGTACGCCTGGACCTTCAGCTTTCTGAGATCTTGGCATATCTCAGTATTGAAGATCTTTATCATTTCAACTAGAAGTATGGACTGTTCTTCAACAGTTAGGCTTTGGACAATCTCATTTCCAAACTCGTATCTTTCGGTGGTGTAAACATGTTCCTTTCCATTTTTTGTCCCGCTGCATCTTACAATTAATATGGCATTCTCATAGATCCCAGAATTCGTCGGAACACTTCCAACTAACTCGTGCTTGAAATCATACATAGAGAGATCAATCCCCTCATATTCCCCAAAAGACAGTCTCATGCATGCCTTTTCTAGCCCGCTTAGTTTATTTGAAATTGGAAACGGCTTAGGGTGCATGAGGCACAAGTTCGTTACATATCTCAGACGGCTTTCCTCTTCTTCGTTCTCAGGCGTTATTGCCAGCAAAAGATCTAATGACACAATCCCGCTCTTGAATGCCCCCGCATGTTCGGAATCCTTCTCCTCGAAGCAGCAGGAGGTGCACACATTCAGCTTAACAAAAGCTTTCAAGTCCTCCATCCAGGGATGAAGGTTATTCAAAATAGATAGAAGAATCAAAAATTCAATTGGCAGTTTAACAAGGCTTTACTGAGGGGAAATGTCAGGCTCGTCCAGAAGCGAAAGAAGCTGCTTAATGGGCATGGGCTCCTCGTACTGTATCTCCGAGAAGCTGGAGTTTTGCTTACACAGAATCTCGTAGTCGGGAAATCCGATCTTTTCCACCTCATACGCAGACTGGAAGCATTCGTAGATACCGCACTCTCTCACAACTTCAACAGAGCTGGTTGTTCCAAACACAAACATCTTTTTTCTGCCCTCCTCCTTGATAAATATCTTCAATGCCTGCAGTACAGCGTTACTAAATCTGGGCCCTATGTTCACAAAGTCAATAAGGCCTTCAATGTCGTCTAGTATTATTATAGACTCCTCAGACTTGTATGCATCCATAAATTTCCCTTTGATGTAATTCACCTTCTCATATTCACTGAGCCCTATAATGTCTCTTGGAGAGATAATCTTTATGAATGGAAACATTGAAGACCTTGCAGCTTTCACAGCCAATGTTGTTTTACCAACTCCAGGACTTCCATAGAAAAGTAGAGAGGATGTGTTGTAAAGATTTGTTTTTCTCAGCTTCTTGAGAAGGCTCTTACCGTGCTCAATTCCTTGGGTGAATATAGGCGTCTCATAGAAGGTCTTTTCAAACCTACAGAAATCCGACTCGTTTATCCCGAAAGAAGGTTTAACCTCATCTAGAGCCTGGATGAAGTCATTCATATAGACCTTAATATTCTTGTCTCCAACAACATTCATCTTTTCTCCATCAACCCTTTCCCCATGAACTTTTCTTTCCAGTGCAAAAGATACAGCGCTTTTGACAACTGCTGTTATCTCGGCCCCAGTATAGTTCTTAGACAATTTGGCCACTTTTTTCAGATCAACATTCTTGTCCAGATAGTCATGACTCTCCATCGTTTTAGTATGTATCCTAAATATCTCAATCCTGGATTCCTCGTCAGGAAGAGAAATTTCTAAATGGATTTCAAATCTTCCAGGCCTAAGTAGAGCCTCATCTATCAAGTCTAATCTGTTGGTCATCCCAATCACCAGGATATTCTCTATCGACTCTACCCCGTCCATCTTGCTAAGAAGCTGGTTCACTACTTGGTCTCCAACACCTGTCCCAGTGCTATTTCCTCTTCTTCTGCATATAGCATCAATCTCGTCAAATATTATAATGTGAAGATTACTGTCCTCTTTCTTTACTTTCCACTCCTCCTCTGCATCCTTGAACAAGTTCCTGATGTTCTCTTCGCTTTGTCCAACATACTTGTTAAGAATCTCAGGCCCATTCACTATCTTAGGGGGCCTGGCATTGAGAAGAGACCCAAGCTTCCTTGCTATAAGTGTCTTTCCTGTTCCAGGCGGCCCATAAAGAATTATTCCCTTTACATGAGGTATCCCAAACTTCCTGATCACATCAGAGTCAAATGCCCTCTGCACAAATGCTCTTCTGAACATCTTTCCAAACTCTTGCTTCAATCCTCCAATTCCAAGAGACTCAAAGTTGAAGTTCGGATCCAGCAGCATGTTCTCTCTGGCATTGTTGGACAAAGTCAGCCTTTCGGAGACAGAGTTGATGAAGACCTCCGTGTTCCTCAAAAGAATCCCGTACCTCCTATCCAAGGCGGTAAACATCTCTCTAACAACCACCTTAAAGCCCAGGTCCCCAACATATAAGTAGAACTTTTGGTCGATGTTGAATGGAAAAGACACATAGATATTCTTGAATTGCTCAACAAGCTCCTTTGCATCAAAATCAACCTTCTCCAGATTGATAATCTCCATGTCAAGCTTGAGCAAAGAGATCGGGTCACATTCAACGACATTCAAATGCATAACACTTATTTCATCCTTACCAACACTTTTATTCAGAAACTCTCTCTGAATCTTACTCAGCTGAGCATTGCGTTCGTTTGTAAACTCAAATTTGAAAGCATACTTTCCATCCACGAGCACAAACTCCGAGGGATCCAGCCCAGAAGTCCTTGGTATGTATATCTTGTTTATTTTTCCCTTTTCTACCTGTTCAATCTTGATGCTACCTACCACGTACTTCATACAATAGGGTTTATCTTTCTCTGTTTACAAAATCTATAGCCTGGATACATTTGTTTGCCCAGACCTTACAGATAAAGAAAGGCCAAAAAGGCTGGGCCTCCAAGCAGAGTTAGCAGGAACAGAGTGTCGACCTCGTTCCTCGCGTTGCATACGCTCTCCAACGCATTCGAACACCATTTCGGCGGCATTCCAGATCGATCAGCTGGGCCAGCTTCTGTGATCTTCCGTATCGACTCAACCACAGACCTCTTTTCGGCATTCAGCCAGAACAAAAAGGCCTTTTCGCTGAACATAGATATCTACCATGTCTTTTCTTTCAGAAAACTCCAGAAGACTTCCAATATTTTCCAGAAGCCTGCTCATCATCTTTATATAGCTATAGAAAGTGCTTTTGTCGACCTTTCTCTTCGTTAGGTGCTCAAAGTCATCGTACACAAATAGTATCTTGTTGAATAGGTTCGAGAATACAGATATCTTTGCGCTGACCTTTGTGTCGATCATGGACTTTACATACAATCTCAAAACTTCTGCAATGCGCTCGCTTTCCTTTATAATAAGGTCAAGTTGGCCTTCGAGATTGTCAGCCTTGGACACAACCTCGAGCCTTTTTACCCCATCCGTAAGTGTTGGTGTGAAGCTGCATCCTTTGATGGCACCAGATTTGCAGGTTCTATCAAGCATCTGACCATTGAGAATGAATATAACGCTTAGCAAGGTTACCACAATAAGCCCTACAGATACAACGGGTTTTAAGATATAGGTGACCGTCTCTAGCTTTGCCAGTGCAGCAAGAAATAGAAGCAGAGAAAGTATCATCTCAACTACAAGGAGGAACATCATGAAGTTTTCATATCTAATTATGGGGCGCATGTCTCCACTCTCAATGTCTTCGCCGTCTTGGTAGTTTCTGGCTAGTGTTGAAAGATAGTTTGGGACATCGCGGTTAGCCCTAAACTTTGGAAGATCAAAAAAGCACTTCTTGATTTCCGCCTTCAGCTCGTTTGCAGATATGTTTAAATATCTTGTGGATGCATTGAATTCGACCATCTCGCTCTCAATCTTTTCTGCTTCTTTCATGAATGCCTTGAATATCTTGAAAAACTCTTCCAGAATCCTGTTGACCTGTGCTTCAATGCTCCTGAGATTCAGAAGATGTTTCTCAAGGTTTTCGTCCGTCCCCGTCTTGAATTGAAATATCTTCATAAGGTTTTCAAGAAGTGCTTCTTTTTTCCCTGCATTATCGACTCTTCTACTGATTGTTGGAAGCTTGGAATCCTTGAACAAGTAATGCTCTTCAGGAGTGCCATTGGAGGGATCAGACACCTCATAGCTCCCATCTTCAAGTGTACTTTCTTCCATACGTGTGTCCTGTGCCTCATTTTTTGTTGCTACAGGAGAGTTTCTTTCTTCAAAGCTCTGGCCTTTAGTGCTAGGATTTGCCCTTGTGGATCCTCCTCCTCTTTCTTCCCCCGAAAATATTTTGTACGAAGACAAATGGGCTACAGTTCCGTTTTTCCCCTCAATACCTGAAAAGTTTGTATTGGAAAGGAGATAAGACTTGTGGCTGATCCCAAAAGAATCCATGAATCTTGCCTTCCATGGATTTATCCACGAAGTCCAAGACTGTGTGTTCTTTGAGGCATTGGGCTGGACCACCAACTTATTGAGCGTTCTATTGGCCTCAATAACCTTCTGGAGATTGTACGAGCAGAATATAAGGAGAAACCCAACGATGTATAAGAGGCCATTACTTCTGTCTCTTGGACTCCTGAAAAACATTAAGAGAATCCCGAAGCATGCCACCAGCAATAGAAGAAAGAGATATATGTCAAACTTTAGGTTTGTTCTGGTTTCCTGAACGAACAGTCGAAATGGCGACAGTTGGGATGGTCTCAGCAAGGGCTCTCCAAGAATAAGCAGCCGAAGTTTGGACGCCAAAAACATTCCTTCTGTCAAAAGACTTTTGTTTTATCGTTCCCCTGAAGCACCTGTTTCATGAGCTCCAGCCGTCTCATGTCCTAGCTTAGTTTTCGCAATTTTTAAGATAAAAGAAAGGAAAACAAGGGGGGCATGGACTCCGAGTGCAAATATCTGTTCAAGATAATCTTGATTGGAAACAGCGGTGTCGGGAAAACTTGCCTGATGAAAAGGTACACGGACGAGACATATAGTTTTACACAGTCAAGCACGATAGGCGTGGATTTCAAAATAAAGTCCTTAGAGGCTGAAGGGGAAAAGGTAAAGCTTCAAATATGGGACACTGCAGGACAGGAGAGATTCAGAGCAATTATATCCAATTACTATAGGGGAGCTCATGGAATTATTATAGTGTTTGACATGGGAAGCAAGGAGTCGTTTGACAATCTTGGAGACTGGCTGGGCGAGGTAAGAAAGAATACAAACGAGAATGTTGAGATGATCATTTTGGGAAACAAAGTTGATGACAAGGAAAAAATTGTGGTCACTGAGGAGGAGGTGGAAAAGTTCCTGAATGAAAATGGTATTGAGAAATCATCGTTTTATATGACTAGCGCAAAGGACAATATCTGCGTCAATGATAGCTTCGAGTATCTAACCAGAAGGCTTATTGACAAACATAAGAAAATAGGCTTTGGCAGTGGAAAAGAATCCTTTAAGCTTAATATTGGGGATTCTTCTAGAAAATCCTGTTGCATGTGAATTTAAATGATTAAAGCTTTTTTTGGTGTGTTTCTCTTACAGCTTTTATGGTTCTTAGATGGCTAATGATTTCCTCTGGGTTTTCTGTCCCGCTAAGAAGCTGGTACACAATGCTTTCCTCGATGTAAAATCTTATATCCACCTTCGATATTTCTAAGGTTTGGGCTAGGCTGCACGTGTCCAC
This sequence comes from Encephalitozoon hellem ATCC 50504, assembly GCF_000277815.2. Taxonomy (NCBI): domain Eukaryota; kingdom Fungi; phylum Microsporidia; family Unikaryonidae; genus Encephalitozoon; species Encephalitozoon hellem. The sequence goes on from NC_018470.1 coordinate 159,138, forward strand.
TATGGGCCTGGAGAGATGGCACTCCCCCATATCTTCCTGTATGATTCCATATATAGCTCTCAGCCCGTCCTCATATCTCTCCTGCCTTCCTTCCATGTATTCAGCTGCAGAATATATTACCAGTGACTCGTACCACGTCTCTCCCATAAACCTCACCATTCGTATAAAATCTTCGGTCCCTAGCCTTTTCATGTCGTATTTGGATAGGAACACAAGGCTCTCCTCTATCTTATCTATCATCTTAACGAATTTTTTGGAAGATGGAAGCGAGGTTTTCATGGTGTAAGTGTTTGAGAAAGCGGCACCCTTTTTGTTCGGAACTGTTAGCCCTATAAAAAAACACAGCACAGTGTAGAGGTTTAGGACCTCTCTTCTATATGGCCTTCCCCATAGGTTAGTAATCTTTTCTACAATCTCGCAGAACACCGCTCCTTTTTCATAGGAAGTTGTCTTTTCAGCAGGCGGCTTAAATATAGGACCCACATATCCCCTTCTAATTATTTCCAGGAGCCCATATTGGCCTCTTGGATAGTGGAGGATCTTAAATATCTCTATGTGGATCCTTTCATTTGAGACTTTCTTTTCTAATGCAGGCTTAATCCTCTCATCCAGTAAGGCCTCATCAATTTTTTCGTCGATCTTGAATCCAAACTTTGAGTGAAACCTGAAAATTCTCACGAGCCTTAGAGGATCATCAAGGAGAGTTGTTCTTGGGTCAAGAGGCGTTGCCAATATCTTTCTTTTTATGTCGTCAACACCTCTTCCCGTATAGTCTTCGATCTCCCTGGTAAACAAGTTGTAGAATAGTGAGTTGATGGTTAGGTCTCGGCGAAAGGCATCCTCTTGGGGCGTCCCCGGATTTATGTTAGGAATCCTTGTTTCAGAGTATGTTTCGCTTCTTAAATTAACAAAGTCGACACAGAACCCATTTATCCTTACAACTGCAGTTTCAAGATGCTTGGACTTCTCTGGGTTGTCTTTTATTACATGGACCTCAGTGAGCTTCTGTCCTCTTGTTGATTTCGCTAATCCTGCTGCAAATTTGTATCCACTTATATTCTCCAGTGCTATATCCATATCGAAGCTAGGGTTTCCCATTATCTTGTCTCTAACCCAGCCTCCCGCAACTCTCGGGATCACGTTTCGAAATCCCCTAGCATGCCTTATTATTAGATCGAAAATGTCTTCCTCGGCCTCTGTGCAATTTATCTGATTATCCATTGGGGACCTAAACAAAACACCTTAAATCTGCATCAAGTCCTTGGGAAATGGAAATCATTGACATTACATACCAAATTCCAGACTTCTTTCGTGGAATTCGTCTGAGTTGATGAAAAAGAGAATTAGAAAGTAAGTGGACAGGTGGAATAGTGTGTCTTCAAATCTCCAGGCCCACTCAAGGCCCATAAAACTCCTCAGAATTATGAAATAGATGTAATTTGATATCTTGGTTGTGCTGTATGCAACTATTCCAAACCTCTGAATATAGTATGCGCCTAAGGCCCTCAGCAGTGAGGAGATGATCACAAGAACTACAGACTTATGAATGTTGCTTTCTATGAATGTATAGATGTCATTGTATCCTATTCCAGAATCGATTAGTATAATGAAAGAACATATCCAAATGTAGAACGAGCTTGCAAAAAGAAACTTAGGCAGCCCATTCCGGTTTGTCATGCAGACAGTTATGAAGTCGGAAGAAACACTGAAGACTACATAAAGCGCTAAGTATATGACTCCAAACAAAACATCGAAAAACCCTTCATCGCTATACTTGACTGATTTATACATATTCGTTAAAATCACCAGGATAAACCCAAGGTTTCTAAGCATATTTTCCTTGGCAACTCGAGAAATCATAAACATAAGCACTACGGAAAGTGGATAGCACAGGCCCCTCGTGGCCATGGCTGTCTTTATGGACGTCATCCCAGCACCCCGAAACCATGAGGAATATTCCCCGAATGCAAACAGCCCGAAAGAAAGATATTCCGACTGCGTCTGAACTATCTCCTTGAAAGTAGTACTTTTGATTGCAAATGGAGCAGACACTGCCAGGACGGCCAGAGTTGACAGAAGATTCTCTATACAAAATACCATCATGAAGTGGCTCTCCAAGTAATCGGAGACTAAGTATAGCTGAAGGGCACCCATGAGAGACAGAATTTCCCCGAGGCAGAGCTTTTTCTTCATTTTCACCAAAGGGGTGAATTTTGGGCTTATAATGGAATAAAAGGAGATTCTCGCTTAGCTCTTGGGAGGGGCATGCTTGCAGGATGTTCATGGTTTGGACTTCCATATAAAGAATGGCGGGCAATGGACCCCAATATACCTAACACCCGGGATATAGGTACAGAAGGATTTTCAGGTAATATCATCAATATACCTAGGAGGAAAGATCTTTGTAGGTCTCTGAGAAAAGTGAATTAAATCAATTTTGCATTAATCTGATAAAAAAGGGTATATTTAAAAATAAATAGAAATATGAATTTCTTACATTTCTTCGAAAATACCTTTGGAGCGGATCTAACCATATTATTTGTTAACCACAATTTTATCAATCAAATTCGAAACAACAAACCTCCCTCTGATTTGGTTATAAAAGACCCAAAAATTTACCCCAAAATGGCTAGAACAAAACAATCTGCTAGGAAAACAACAGGAGGAAAGGCACCGCGCAAGCAGCTATCTGCAAAGTCTGCCCGTAAGGCGGTGTCTCCAGCCTCAAGTGCTGGGGCTAAGAAGTCAAGGTACAGGCCCGGGTCTGTTGCTCTGAAAGAGATCAGAAGATACCAGAAGAGCACAGACTTTCTTATTCGAAGGCTCCCGTTCCAAAGGGCTTGCCGTTCAGTCGTCAAGGAATGTAGTAATGCTACGGACATAAGGTTCCAAGGCCCAGCTCTCGCTTCAATTCAAGAGGCCCTGGAGGTTTATCTTGTTGGTCTGTTTGAAGATGCCATGCTTTGTGCATGCCACGCAAAGAGAGTCACTGTATTTCCAAAGGACATAAACCTTGTTCTGAAGCTCAGGAGAAGACACGTCAAATCCATCAGTGATTAAAATCTTCACTTTAGTTGCCAGGTTCTTCTCGGATTACTTTCCAGGTGGCTCTTTATGTTTATATCACTGATTGCTAGTTTAATTTATTATTTCCACCCTTATAGCTCCTGGTTCTCTCCATGTACGTAAGGATTGGTGGAATGGACAAGATGGTCAGTAAGCATGATCTTCGTAGGATATTCACATTTACAAGCCGTATATACAAGTCAATAGAATGCTCTTCAGGTATTCAACTGTACTTTTATAGTACGTTGCATGAGATTATGATGGCACAAAGACTTAACAAAGAGAAGTTAATTGGGTGTTTAGAGGTCAGCTTCATTGAGCTTACACTAGAGGAGGAGGCCTGCCTATCCATCGTTCCCTCCAAATCCTCCCATTGTCTCTATGCTGTTTGTGACGGAGATATTTGTATAGACACAGTCGAGAAATTCTTCGGATCACCCATCAGATGCTACTTGAGGAGCGAGAAATCTGAAGAAACATACGTTGTCGAGTTTAAGGAGCCAGTAGAAATAAGGAAGCCGGATTTTATGAAGTATGTGTTTTCCTTTGAAGATTATATAGATTACGTAGTGAATGCCAGGCTTTACGACTGCAAATAAAGCTATAGAAACACCTCAAATAGATTTTTGTGTTTCCCTGGTCCAAGGAAAATAATGAAAAATCAGTGCCATATTCTTCCTTTTTTTGCTCCAGAAGTCTCCAAGGTGGAGGTAGAACATGTAAATCTGGACGGAAATGAGGCTACCATAAGAGGGATATCCTGCATCAAGAAGAGGTTGGACTCGGATCTCGGTGTGTATACTTGTAACAAAATTATTAAGGATCCGGTGTTTTACTGGGTACCTGCAAACTCTGGATCTGCATTCGAAAAGGGGCTGGAGCTGGTGAGGAAGGGGCTGGGGTTTCCTGGGAGAAATGGCCATGGGCCTCTTGACGGAGTCATCACGAGAAAGAACAAGAAAATTAAACTGTAAGAAAGTACAGTGATGCCCTTTACTATCCTTAATTTGAATAAGATATGTTGGAACAAAATTTTTACCCCATAAAGTAATGCCCATTACATCGACTATGAAGCGTGTAAAGCTTCCTCCATCCGCTGTTGCAAGAAGAAAGGAGCCCAGGTCTAAAAACATCTACCTTCGTGCTCTCTCTGACTTCTACACGAAGGTGGCCAACAACACCTCTGTGCTTGCAATCAAGAAGATTGCTAAGAGATTAAAGATGTCGAAGTCTGATAGGCAGCCTGTGAAGATATCTAAGATTGTCAGTGAGCTTGAAGGGTCTCAAGGGAAGGTTGCTGTGGTTGTTGCAAAGGTTCTTGACGATGACAGAATCATGGAGATTCCTGCCATTAAGGTTGTTGCTCTTCAATGGTCCAAGGGGGTAAAAGAGAAGATCGAGAGGTATGGGGGGTTCATTGCAACCCTTGATCAGCTATTTGAGCTCTGTCCAAACATGGATGACATAAAGTTGATATCCACTGACAAATTTGCCAGAAGGTCTGCTAAGTTCTGGGGACCTGCTCCTGGAGAAAAGGGATCGACTACTTATCCAAGAGCAAACCAGAAGTGCCACAATCGTGAGAAGCGTATCATGATGAAGGGAAGAAAGACCCAGCATCTAAAAAAGCAAGCACTGAATAAAACGGCCTAAGTTTTTACTTTTATATCTCCTCATTAGTGAGCTTTGCGGGTTGCATCTGTCAATCCTAGGAGCTCTTCTATCTCTATGAAGCATGAACAGAACTCACACTCTACTCTGCCATCAATCTCTTGATGTATTTTGTATTTCCCTCCACACCTACAAATGACGGACTCGGCTTTTGCTCTATTGCAGACAAGATATGGGTCGCCCTCAAACGATTCTCCCCTTATATATTTTTCATATTCATCTCTCAGTTTTGTGTATTCAGCACTATTGCCTTTATTTCTATCCGGATGTATTTTGATTAGCTTTCTTAAGTATCTTGTTCTGACCTCCTCTTCTGTAGCCCCCTTTCTAAGTCCCAGTAAACTAAAAATGGACATCAAGGGATATTGAATTTGCTAGATAACAGCCGGGAAAAAACCACCAAATTAAGCAAGCAGGAGAAATGTACGAAGGACTTCCGAAACAAGTTGTATTAAGTGTTTTGCAAATGTCCAATCCGCGACTTTCAGATGAAACACTGTTTTAAAACCCTTTTAAAAGCACATGGAAATAGCTATACCATGCTTATTCTCTCAATACTAATGGGTGTTGGCGCATATTACATGCCGCCTCCAAGGCATGCATTCATAATTACCACTAGAACACTGTCACCATATCGCCTAGACTCATTTCCGTTTTCACAGGTAGGACCTTACAAGACATCCACCGATCCCATTCTATTTTCAAGGCCATCCAGGCTTGAAACAGAGACATCTACAGAAGGAGGAGAACGAGGGAGTTCATCAGAGGGGAAGAAGGAGGGCATAAAGAACAGCCTTTCAAGCATTCTGTCTACAAGCATTCTTTGCAAGTTTTTCTTCTATAGTGCAATGGCAGTCCTAATATTCTTCATAGGGTATCAAACAAGAAAATGCCACGAGAGCGGATCTTATGTAAGGCTTCCAACATCATCTTCGAATAACTGAATAAACGAAATTTGAGAATATTCTTACTTCGTGCAATTCTTGGATCTACCTAGAAAATGAAAAGTACATGTAAACGCTTTCATTTCTTTTAATATAAATGTATCTAAACTTCAATTGGTGCTTCCACCTTTTCTATTTAACTCCTCTGTTTCTTCTTTGGTTAGGAACCGCCCCGAGGGGGCCCTCAGCCTCTTCATGGCATGCTTGTGCCGGCTTTCATGAAGGTAATTTCTCTTGTTTGTTACCATGAGAGTGTCCAGCATGTCTCGCCTTGCCTTTCTTTTCTTTATCCAATTAAGTTGTTTGGCATTGACATAAAGAGGCTGGAAGGCTTGATCATTAAATGGAAATGAATAGTCATAAGCACCATAGCTAGCCTTGTCGGGATATCTAACGTCACTCAGATCTCCTTCGTCAAACTCGATGTCACCATACCTAGCACTAGCACCTTGTTCCATCATGTCTCTGTGCTGCATCGAAACCGGTTTATTAAAGCTTTTGTAGATTTCCTTCCTAACTTGTTTCATGCTGTTTATTTTTCCTTACCAATTGGCATCAAGTTTACAAAGAAAAAGGCTGGCATATAAAATTCCTTGACAGCCGTGCACATCTAGAGAACCTGGCGCCAAGCATACACAATAAAACACAGTCTATCTAATCTTTATTTCATCATCCTTCTCTCCATCCAATTCCCAGAAGTTTATATTAGAATCAGAGGATCCAGAAACGAAGTACCTCTCGTCATCTGAGCAGGAAAAATGGATCACCCTGTTCTTATGGCCAAGAAAGTATCTTTCTACCTTAAAGGAAGACATCTGTGACAGCCTAATGTCATCCTTTGAGTATCCATGCGTGCTAAGAATTTTGTTGGATTTCAGCCACTTTAGATTACATATTTGAGAGCCATAATCTACAGATCTTATCAGGCACGGGCTTGATCTGCTTGAGTTTATCAAGCTTATGTCCCATAACTTGATCGTTTTGTCGGCAGTTCCTCCTCCAGATACTAGCAGGTTTGGAGAAAGAGGAGACCAGCTTATTGCCTTTACAGCAGCCTTATGGCTAGAACACTGTTTAAGAGGATGTGCTAAATTCCTATAGTCATAAATATAAAGTCTATTGTCATTTCCGCCGGACGCCAAGAACCTAAGATCCTTGCTTATGCTTAGGCCGCATACCTCCTGCCTGTGATGCAAAATGGTTGCCACTGCTTTTTCAGAGCGCAGATCTGTTATCTTTATTTTCCTGTCCCTGCTTCCAGTTATGATATTTGTGTTTTCAGACTCAATTACACCTATTCTTGATCTATGAAATGAGTATCTTGTCATCTTCAGAGAACCTATGTCGATGCTCAGCATGGCGCCTGCAGACGTCCCAAGGGCAACGGTACTGGTTGTCGGATTACATTTTACAGATGTTATTCCGAGGCTGTTGAGATCACAGACTTGTAATGTCTTTGAGGAAAAGAAATTGTGTACAAACAGGCAGCCGTCGGCAGTGAAGAATACATTTTCCCCGGACCAATCGATCAGGCTGCTGTAGAAGTCGTCGGGAAGGGACTTAATCTTCAGCTGTCTATACGGCTGGATGATTATTTTTGGCCCGAGGCTTTGACCTTCAATCGTGCTTAAATACGGACTTTCGTCTAGAGGATAGCAGGACCCTGCTTCATGCATTACCTCCTTGATTCCAAGGGCATATGCCCCTCTTGGCGCATATCTGGGCATCACTTCCTTTTTGTTTATTAGGAACCTATCCATCTATGTTTGTTTATGAAGACCTGCTCTCATTATTTTTGCTGTATTGTTTGATCAAATAGAAATCAAGATGGTTTAGTATAATGAAAGAAGATAATTTATCAAATCCTGCAGTTGCAAACACGGAAGCCGTGTGTTGTCTACCCGGGAACTTGGAATCTCTCCAGTAAGTCCTTGGTATCCATCGTTTCTATATCTGCATTTTGCTGAGAAACAAGGCTGTTTGCAACGAACATCTTGAACGATTGAAGATTCATGACTTTTTCTTCCAAAGTGTTCTTCGCTATGAGTCTAAAGACATTTACGGTTCTTTTTTGTCCTATTCTATGTGCTCTGTCCATTGCTTGCAAGTCATTGAAAGGATTCCAGTCATGCTCGTACATTACAACAGTGTCTGCCCCAGTGAGATTGAGGCCTAGTCCACCGACCTGTGTAGTAAGGAACAGTATCTGTGTTGTACCAGTGTTGAATTCCTCAGCAATCTTAGCCCTGGCCGAGCTGGGCACAGATCCATCCAGCCTTGAGTACTTAAACTTATACTTCTCCATTATGTCCTTTATAACAAGGTCTATGCTTGACTTGAACTGGAAGAAAATTAGTATTTTGCTTCTCAAATCCTCTCCTCCACATAGGGAAATTATGTCTTCAAGAGCCTTGACCTTGCAGGAAACTTCACTAGAACTCTTGAAGTGGCCTATGTGGGAGACTGCAAGGAAAAGATCCTTGGTTCTTTTGAACCCCATGTTCTTCTGGTCCACCTTGCCGTATTCTAGGTCGATATCCCCAGCTCCCTCTTTTCCTCCTTTTTCATCAATCTCACGGTATAGCTTCTCCTGTACAGGCCCGAGTTCAACAGTAATGTCACGAATAATCTTTGGAGGAAGATCCTTCAGCACATCTATTTTTAGCCTGCGGAGAACAAATGGAAGAACCTTCCTGTGGAGAAGGTTGAGCTTTTCCTGTGTTTTTTCTATTTCTATGTCTGACATCTTTACATTTAACGACCCATATTCCTTCTCAGAACCAATATAGTTGGGCATCAGGAAGTTAAACAGAGAAACAAGGTCCTCCACACTGTTGTGCACGGGGGTTCCCGTTAAGACTATCTTTCGGGGGCACTTTATCATGTTCATTCTTGAGTACAAGATCGTTTGCTTGTTTCTGAGAACATGGCCTTCATCAACTACAACATAGAACCAGTCCTTCTCGATAAAATTGAGGTAGTCATTTCTGAACGTCTCGTAAGAGGATATCAGAAGATCGCCTTTGCTTTTACCTTCTCTCTTGTAGATCTCCGCGGTTATAAATGGGAAGAATTTCTTCACTTCAGCCTTCCAATGCCCAGTAAGGCTTGAGGGACAGATTACTAAGACCTTCTTGTTTGTCTTATAGATTTCTGAACAGAGGAATGTTAGAACCTGTAGAGTTTTACCCAAGCCCATATCGTCTGCAAGAATTCCATTAAGGTTGAATGAGTGAAGGAAGTTCAACCATTTTACTCCCTCCATCTGATAGTCCCTAAGCTTGACTTGAGTAGGGCATTTTATATGGTACTCAGGAATTTTCTTCGAGTCGAGCAGTGACTCAAGGGACTTCTTTTCTTCCTCAATCATCTCAAGAAGATCTTTTGATATTCTCGTGTTCGTCCTAAACCCAAGGGTGGGAATGATCTTCGAGAATAGCCTGGAAGATAGGCTACGGTCTACATTGCTTGATATGTTTTTAAGGAGAGGCTTGACAAACAAGGGATTGAAAGAATGGTCCCCACTCATCAGAACAGAGTCAAGAAGCTCAACATCCAGATCATCCAATGCTTTCCTTACAAACTTTTCGTTGAAGTCCAAGCACTTCATAAACCCAGTAATTACTGTGACGTTTCTCTCCCGGAGCGCATCATCAAATATAAATCCTATGCTTTGGATTTCTGGTCCCTTCGTGTATATTTGAATCGTTTTTGAGAAGAAGTCAAGCCTGTTCTCCAGCTTGCTAACCTTACAGAAGAAAGGATTTGCAAGGAGCCTGCAGCCAAACACCTCAAAGAACGAGAGAAACCCTTCCTTTCCCGAGGCCATCCCCTCATATGCAACTGGGAGGAAATCTTCTATCGAAATCCTTCCAGCATCGTAGTGCTCCACTATCATTTTCGAGAATAAAACCAGAAACTGCTTACACGTCTCCACCTCAAAGAGAGATGTTGCTTTGTCAAGAATTGGAAATCTCATTGACGATATCATTCTGATGTAGTCCACGTATAGGGGATCGACCATCGGATGGATAGAGTGGATTCCGGGCATGCCGAGCTTTTTCTTAAACTCTTTCAAGGGTACCATCCTAAGATCCTTGCATTCGTCAAGATAATGCTCTAGTTCTCCTATACTTTCGGAAGAACTAGCTATGTCCTTGCATAGGGCCTGGGCATGTCTATATAGGGAAAGAAAAGTCTTGCTTATCATAGTTTCATTCCCCGCTTGCAAATCAGGGAATTTGCTCTTCATAATACACTCAAACAAAAGGCATCTGTTTTTCAGGATTTCATCCTTTCCTATCACGTTTATCCCACTCTTCGTGAAGTATAAGTCCTCATAAGAAACAAAATCATCTTCTCTATATGGTTCGTAAAGGCTTCCTCCAATGACATTCATGAAATGGATAATCAAATTCTTAGGAAGGTCCGGCCGCTTTTTGAGAAGCTTAATGGCCATTTCTCTGATCTCGTCCTTTTCTTCTATCAGAATAACTTCTGCAACAAGGAAATCAATTGAATCCTCAGAAAGATTCTCCACCATGTTCAGTATACTAGTCCTAACTTCAGGCACAGGCGATGTAAAACAGGGGAATATGTCTTTCAGCCTTTCGGGGGGAATAGAAAGATCCGGGTTTTCCTTGTATATCTTAGTCAATAGAGAAAGATTAGATGTTTTCGAAACAGAAATAACCTCCTCAGACTCAATGTTTTTCCAACACTTGTCGAGAACTATTTCAAGCCCATCGGTTATTGGAAAATGGCAGAGAAGCTCTGCGCTGAGGAGCTTTATATCTTCGTCCGGACTGCCCAAAAGAGATATGAGCTTTTTGCAAAGCCCATCCCTATCTTCAACAAATTCCTTCAGATACCCAAGAGCTATCAGTCCAGAAAATTGTATCTGCCAATCATCACTGTCTAGAAATCCAAACAATTGTTCGATAATGTCATTGGGTCCTATTAGAGGATATATACATGACAAAAGATATGCCGCTGCGTCTCTCACCGGTGCTACTGTCCTATCATCAACAAAGTCATTAAACTTATCTGTTACAAGAATCTCGTATATCTTTGAAAAGAGCTTGGAATCAATCTTTATCTGAATATCTCCTCCGCTGTCTATTTCAGAAAACATTGCCGCAAATGCAAGGAATGCACCGTGCCTCTTGTGCCATTCATAGCTCAGCAGGTTGTCAGTTATTTGCTCAAAGAAGTCAAATATGTTCTCGATGGGTCTTTCCTCAACCTTGTGCCTCTTGATTGTTTCTCCACTACCTGCCTTAAAATCAATGTCACTCAGAAAGTTAGTCTCCACATGCTGCAGCTTTGCTATCTTTTTAACTATTTTCTTCTGCTCCTGCACAGACGGTGCCTGGGCATTGAACTGCTCTCCTGTCGAACCCAGATATATGTTGCTGCCCTTCTTATACTCAACCTTAAAGTCTGTCACAAGCTTAAATTGGAACATCAAAGACTTAAGAATTTGTGCTCCATTTTTCCTGTCCTCATTTGCTTGCCCACACAGAAGCTTATACGTTTGCTTAAGAATATAGGGTGTGAAATCAACATATTCTTTTATTTGAGAAACTAGCTCGTTGGTCGTGTATCCCTTCAAAACCTTCGACTGAGCAGTGTTCAGTGTTGTGAAGAACTTTTCCAATCTATTCATGCTTCCTGGGGTTAATGAAATGCTTTGTATTTATATTTCGCATCGCAGGATAAACTGATAATTTCATATCTTAAATGTTGTTCATTCATGTCTTAGTAAAACGACAATCGCGTAATTTTGGGCTTCTCCAGAGACACCCTTTGCAGTTTGTGAACCCAATGGATGTACCCAATGAGATATTAACAGCGTACCTTCGGGGAAGAGGGGCAGACTCAAATTCAATTGGAGCATTTCCATCTGAACAGGAAATAACTGGTAATTCCAAAGTATAAAACAAATGGATTTCCTTTACTAAAAAATGGCTGAAAAGAAGATTACGAAGCATGACTTTGACATCGAGTATCCATTATGGAATGATATGGACAAGGATAAGATTCAATTCAGAAGGCTAGATAATGGCTATTCCATTGTTTATGAGGATGAGGAAAAACACGAAGATGAAAATAGAAGGGAATACAGGTCGCGATCCATATCTTTTTCGCAAACCTACGGAGAAAGAAAGCTGAAAGATGCAAACATGGTTGTTGAGGATAACAAGATAAAGGTGAAGGGATGGTTTGACAATAAAGAATAAAACAATGTTATTGATATCTTATCTTATATAGGATTATTCCTGTCAGAACTAGTGTCAGGACAATAAAGCTTCTTAGTGTATTGATCAGCGGGTAAAACCATACCTCGGCCTTGTGCCATAGCTCAGGAGGTAAGGAGGCACTCTCAATCTTCTTTTTACAATATGGGCAGAAAGGTTTTTTGCCGAGTAAGCACCACCCCTTTATGCAATCCTCATGGAAGGAATGCGCGCATACCAGGGTATGTATCTTCTCGCTCCCGTCAAATAACTTTGTGCATATCATGCAAAGGGAATTGTTGTTTCCCTTGCCAGGGACCCCTTCCTTGCTATAAAATCCTGTTGAAACAGCCATGGTCTCACTTAGGAAAAAGATTACCTCTCTACTCAAAAGCCCGAAGTACAGGAAGAATAATAAGATAGAAAGAGTGTATCCCAGGTATTCGGGCTTCAGATAGAAAAAAACAAAAGTGAGGGACTGCCCCAGGAGAGTCCCCAGGTTTGAGATGATGAACAACGACCTGAACACCCCGTAAATGTCTCTCATCACGTTCTTTCCAAGAGGCCCTTTCATGACCTTAAGTGTATTAAAAAGCATAAAGCCTGAAAACAGCAGCCAGCAGAAAGGAAGGAAGTATGACTGCATGAATAGAAAGAATCCCGGGGGGAATAGCAGAAGTATCAAGAAAACGCAAACATCATGTGTTTTCTTGTTTATTTTCTTCCATGCAGTAAAGAAGGTCTGGATAATGAGTGCATACACAGATATAACTGCTATCCTTTGTAGAACATCCCCGAGAGTGGGCTGCTTCTCTATTATTATCACCTGCCTCACAGTCCTGTGTCCTCCGTCTCCCTTGTACAGCCTATAGCTTGCAACATCAGTATCTTCAAAAAAGGAATCTGCATCGCTCCTGACTTCTTTGCTTTGCTTAAGGACCTCCTCTTTCTTCTCCTCAATGCCATGGCTTGTGTTTTCACCATTTTCTTCTTTTATCATCCAGGGCTCAACAAATAAGTTGGTTTAGTCATACAATTTAATCGCTCAGCTATAATGGGAAATAAAGGGCACGGGCCTGCTATACTTCTTTAGTCCGTAGGGCTCGTGGTAATGCAGGTCTTCAATCTTTTTCGAAAAGCTTATTAAGCCACCCACGTAATGCCTCTGTTATCTTATCGATCTTCTCATTTGTTACATTCAATTTCTTGGATATCAAATGGCTGATATCGCGGAAATAAGTAGGCCTTGGGGCATCAGTCTTTTTGAGGTTGCAGAGACGGTCGAATAGAAAGACAAAGCCTTCGTGCTTCTCTGCATCCATACTCAAGTATCCTTGGATGTACCGAAGGAAGATTTCCAGAACATTGTCATAATCACATATCGCCTCCTTTAGCTCGGATATCTCGCAAACCATTGCATGTTCTCTTCTTTCAAGCTCTCTGAGATGCGCTATTCTTTTTTCTCTACATCTTTTGGCAGCAATACGATTTCTTTCTTTTTTCCAGATATTCTTTATTCTTTCTTGATCAACCTGAAAAGGAAAGTGCTCATGAGGCCCTATTTGCTGATAAAACTGGTTCCCTTGCTCTCCAAAATGTCCATGTTTTTCCCGGTGGATTTGAATTGTGTCTTCCAAAAAATCGGGCCTGAAGAAGTAATATGGATGTATGTTTGGTACAAACCTACTGTACATAGACCCCTTGGAATGCCCCATATAGGTGCTTTGAATTTGCTCGTATTCGTAATCGATGCCTTCCTCTCTATCTTCCATAATAATTGAACCTTCCATATTTATTCCATATAAGCTATCACATACTGGATGTATTTTAATTTTAATTATCATGGCAAATTTAATTGTTTAATTTGACTTTCGTTAGCAAATTCAGGTCCCCAGAATGAGCCTTGTGATCCAAGTATCCGCGGATTCTGGGTAAGCATCTATTTGGAATCGGAAGTAGCGATATTGCAGCTGTATGAAATGCCGGCATTAATAACCCCAAATAATATGGCTGAAGACCTGTCATGGAGGAAGTTTGCAAAAAATAGGAGAGTTCAAGCGTCCAATCTGTTTCTTTCCCATGGCTTTATGATTGAGTCGTGTCAAAATCACCCATTTAAAACAAAAATTCTAGTCTTAAACAAACAACACAATGGAAACGATCAAGTGTGTTCTTGTGGGAGATCCCTTGGTAGGAAAGAGCTGGTTAATAAGCACCTACATAACGGGTAAAAACCCAGAGGGCTATATTCCAACACTTTTCAACAACCACAGCAAGGTTGTTAATGTGGGAGATAAAAAATACAATATGACTCTATGGGACACAGCAGGGAGTGAAGAGTATAATAAATTAAGAAGTCTGTCGTTTCAAGAAACAGACGTTTTTCTGATATGTTATGCAGTTAACAACATTCTTTCGTTTCATAACTCCAAGAGATGGATAGAGGAGCTTGCGGAGTATAATGTTCCTATGATTTTGTGTGGCACTAAGTGCGACATAATTGATGGGAATATTGTAGATAAGGGCCTCTCTACTAAGCTGAGTAAGGAGTACGGGCTGTATGGCTTTATAGAATGCTCCTCGGTAGAGCTCATAAATGTAAAAAAGGTTTTCGATGTAGCTCTTGAGGCAGCTTTAAAGCCCAAGAAGAGCAAATTTAGATCCATGTGGTTTTGCTGCAAGTGTGGATAGACATGATCAATGCTTAGAATAAATATTTTTATAATGTTATACAGAATCTTCGAAGTCTGAAAGCAGGTCTCTAGAAATATTTCAGGCGGCCAACCCTCTCGGGAATGAGGCGAAGGCAAAGAAGGCAAAGCTCAAACATATTTCATATGCTAACCAAGAATCAAATAGTCGAGCTCAGAGAGGCATTCAACTTCATGGACGTCAACAGCGATACATTTGTTGACAGAAAAGATCTAGAAAGCTTTCTCGTATCAATAGGATCGCCTTTTTCTAACAAAGAAGTCACCGAGATGATGGATGAGAGTGGAGATAACATGACATACATGCTGTTTCTGACAATGATAGGAGAGAGGCTTAGCTGCACAGACTCGGAAAAAGAAATTTTCAATGCACTAAAGGAATTCGACGATAATGGAGATGGCACAATCGATGAAAAGATGCTGAGAGCATGGCTGATGGAAAAGGGCGATCAAATGGCAGGTGAAGATGTCGATTTACTTTTAAAGGGTTGTGTTGAAAACGGAAGGGTTGATTGCAAAAGCCTCACAACAAAAATAAAGTATGGGGAAATCATCACAGAATAAACGTCCCTTTCTCTGTACTTTTCTAGCACATAAAGAAGCCGAGGGGCTATAAAATCAGTTTACTTCATCACCAAGTGCCCCTAGAAAAGGGCTCCTGGACCTTGTCCAATTCGTTCAGTATCACAGTCTGCTTCTGGCGCTCTTGCAGTGCATCGTCCACCTCCTTTAGGATTTTCTCTCCCATTCCTCTTAGATCTTCCAAAAGATCAATCACTTCATTCTTGTTCTGTGTAACACAAAGTTTCTCTCTTTTTCCCAGTGGGAGATATGCTCTGTATACGCGGTCTAGCAGAGTACACTTTCCTTCTTCCTTCTTGAATCGATTATAGACACCTCCAAAGATCTTTCTGTATATTTGAAGGCATCCATCTATTTTTGACTTGAGCTTCTCAGACCTCATTCTCAACCCACCTATCTTCTTTCGCAGGAAATCATATGAATCGTTAATTCTTTTACACGCATCCATTTGCAAGGACTTCCTGTGCTCAATCTCGTCTCCCTTCAAAAGCACAGGCATCATTGTTGGGTCGCTTGTCAAAGAAATATTCCATAAGGTCTCCGGAAAATCCAAGGGGCGTACAAACGGTCCATCAACCTTATTGTAAAACACATACTTGAACTTATAGCTCTGGGAAGAAGGGTCATAGCTCTTTTCGATGTTGTCTATTAGGGTTAGAAGCTCTTGGTCTTTCTGTATCTTATATTCCATGGGTTCCACCGGCCAGCGGGGTTTAATGAGAGACTTCGAATAATAAATTTTAGTTTGTTTTATTGCTACGAGGATGGATATGGAAAAGCCTGTAATCATGAGCAAAAAGAGGCAAGAATATAATGAGTTTATTGCCAACGACACTAGCTGGAGTGAGCAAAGAACATCGCTGATAGAATTATACGACACATACAGGATGTATCGGGATGCTGATGCGGCTGGAGATACAATGCCTGATATCTCGATAAAAGCCTCTTCCAAGATATCAAGAGGAATGAGCACAGCCAGATACAAACTACATCTTGTCAAATTAGCTCTCACCGATGGACGCCCATTTAAATTCAACTTCGAGGCCAGAAGACACTGCTTTAACCAAGCAAACATTGTGTTTCTACTTGCAATGGTTAAAAACAATCCCGAACTTGTTTACTCGATGCTCAGCAAGGGCTTTCCCTGCAATATCAACGCTCCAATATTTGGGAGCCAAATGTTTCCAACCTACTTTCATCTTGCGTGCGCAATGCATCGCGACATACTATCCGTTTTCCTACGATTTTCACCAAACTACTCGCTATGCTGGAACGGACTTACTCCACAGATGATTGCATCGTTCAATGGAAGATCTCTGGAGGCCAAGCAGCCCTTTAACTTTGTCTCAATGAAGCAATACAGGCTGTTAAACTTATTCAGGGGATTCAATTTGGCTGAAGCAGACGAAAAACCTATTTTCTTGATAGATTTTTTATGCATGGAAAATGACATGGAAAGCGCTAGAAGAGTGCTTAATAGAAACCCAGAGCTATCCAGAGTAAGCAAGCTTTGCTATTTAGTTCAGGACGATATAGAATGGATTATGTTTTTCAGTAGATATCAAACATCTGTACATCAAGAGTTCAATGGGATTTCTCCTCTACACATAAGCGCTATCAGTGACAATTTTGAGACATTGGTTGCATTCATAGCACTAGGAGGTCATATAAACTCTAGAGACAAGCTAGGGAACACACCAATGCACTACTGTGCAATGCTAAAGCATTTCAGGTGCTTAGAATTACTCATTAGGCTTGGAGGAAACATGACAATGGTAAATAGAAATGGTGTTAGTACTGAAGACATCTTACTTGGTCAGGACAAGGTTTTTGATATCAAAGAAGTTGATGTCGGCCTTTCCGAAGCACTCTTTCAGATTTTGGGAAATTCTGTCGAGTTCAAGCATTATCTATCAATTGTCGATAGAATCAAATACAACTGTAACCATGTAATCATCAAAAAGAATAGATTCACGATAACATCTCTATTGAACTTGCCGCACAAAATTGATTACACGGAAGACCTTATCTACAAAATTAGCATAATTAGGGATACAAAAAAAAACAAACATCCTCCACGCAGGACACTCCAGATGTTTCTAGAGCACATCCAATAAAGCTGCAGGTTTGAAACCCTAATGGAGGGATACAGTAGCTGTAGGGTTATCATCGGAAATGAAGCAAGAGTAATTCCAGAGGAAGAGAGGGCCATCCCAGAGCTCACACATGAATGGAAAGCCTATGTCAAAGCGCCACCCGAAATAGTCAAAAGAGTTGAATTTAAGCTCCATGAATCCTTTAGCAACAGATTAGTGAGTAAAGAATACCCATTCGAGGTTATAGAGAGGGGATGGGGCGAGTTTAGTATTCAGATGAAAATTGTTTTATTCAATGGGGAGAAGATAGCAACGAGCCATTTTTTACAGCTTCATGGTGATTCTGATATAATCGTAAACGAAAGAATTGATGAAATTGTATTTAAAGGCAGTGGAAATGAAAGCACTATCCTGGAAGAGGAGGAGGAGGAGTATGAAAGAATAGAGACAGGCATTGTAAATATGCTGGAGAAGTTCAAAGAGATTAATGAGTAAAAGTGTTATGGTTACCTGATATACAATAATTGTGAGAGTTCCAGCCTGCAAATTAATAAATATATGAGCTACACAATGTAATTGTATTGTTACAGTTCAAATATCGGTTCTAAGTGTTTATATAAGCTGGATACTTAACCTTGCCATCTCATGACAGAAAAGGCCTATTCATTCCATTTTTAAGTAATACCAGAGTAGCTGCAGGGCTTGGCTGGTGCTTGATATTTTGTATATAGCAAATAGAAAAGTGAAGGCTTAAGCTCGCATAGGCATTGCCATTGAATACCTCAACGTCACGATCACTTGTATCATTGTTCATGGCCCTATAGAAACTAGCATCCAGTTTCCAAAATAAGACTCCAAAGAATTAATCAGGCTGTCACTTTTCCACCAATATCTTACTTGTACTATTGAATCAAATTTCTCTTAAGACGTAATGATGAGAAATAGTGCTAGCGAATCAAAGTTTTTTACAAAAGTATATAAGCAGATGCACAAGCCTCTTCAATGGGTATTTCAAGAGAAAACTGTGACCACAGCTCAAGCTCTCAGTGCAAAGAATGCTCGAATGATAGGTCTTACGAGCGTAAAGGCTCAGAGATGAGAGACAAGACTAAGGATACGACTAACGAGGCTATGGGAAGAACTGGAGATGCTGCCAGCAGGACCAAGGACCAAACAAAGGATAAGGCATCCGAATGGGGAAATAAGACTAAGGATACGACTAACGAGGCTATGGGAAGAACTGGAGATGCTGCCAGCAGGGCCAAGGATCAAACAAAGGGCAAGGCATCCGAATTGGGAGATAGAGCAAAGGAAAAAACAGGTGAGACTAAGGAGGAGGCAAAGAATAAGACGTCCGAAATAGGAGACAGAGCAAAGGAAAAGGCAGGAAATTTCAAGAGCAGCATAGACAACAAGGACAAGAATGAGGTATATGAGGACATCAAGGATAAGGGAAATAAGGCATGGAATAAAACAAAGGAAGTTGCTAGTAGTATGAAGGATGGAATCAAGGACCTCACCAATAACGATGAGCAAAAGAAGTGAATTAAACACTCTAGCTTATTTTTACTCTTAGATTATTCCTATAACATATAGTTATTACAAAGGATTGCAGATGTTTAACTTTTTTTAAAGCTTAATATTGATTATTTTTTATAGCTACAATAAAATGACATAGATTATTTCTTCGAAAATATTACTAATTACAATTTTAAGACTGCCTTAATGTTGCTCTTATTTGTATATACTTTGTTTGTATTGTTTTCATGTTGCAGGGGAAGCATGATGGACTCAATACAGATTAATGAAGTACTACCAAGAGAATCTGGGATTGTCATAGAACAGGATGGGCTAATAATGCTTCAGAACGTTACGAAGAACATAAAGCAGTTCTTAGGGGGAGAACCGGTCAAAATTGCCAGGATCGGTACAGCATATAGTAATGTAGTCTACATGTTTGAAATAGACGGAAATAGATACATTTACAAGGAGTTTCAAGAGTTTGATGAGCAAGATGAGATGATAAACAGTATTATAGGAGGGGAGCGTGTAATAGAATCAAACAGTGAGTTTAGGATTGAGAAGTGTCTAGAAGGAAGACATGCGATCATCAAAAGAGATCTGAAGAGGATTGCATCTGAACTTCGGAAGTTCCATGATACACGTATTGAAGGAGTACGGAGCTATGAGGAGATGGTAAAAATCATGCTGGTAAAATGTATAGGAGAGATGATTAGAGAAGATGAGAAAGAAGAAATAAGTCTTTCATGTGTAGAGGAAAATATAAGAAAGATTAGGAGCTCATGTGAAGCAGTGCTTTCTGATTCCGATCGTATTATTTGGATTTTGACAAAGGTGAGAGATAAGGTGTTTGGGATACCCAGAGGGGACTTTAAAGAAGTAATGTGCCACAACGACCTTCAACCGGGAAATATACTAGTAAGTGAGTCCAGTGTTGTTTTCATAGATTTTGAGTTTGCTGCAATGGGATCGCCTGTGATCGACATAGCTAATCTGTTTTGCGAATCTGGGTACGACTACTCAAGATATATGTTTGTGGATGACTGCTTCCCAAGCACAGAAGAGCAGATGGAGTTCATTCAAGAATACATGGGAGACTCTAGAGACTGCCTGGAAATAGTAGAACTTGTAAATGGTGCAATGGCATACAGTCACTTTCTGTGGTATCTCTGGGCACAGTGTAACAAGCGATGCGGGTGCTCAGAACATTTTGACTACGTGAAGTATGGAAACTCGCGATTGCTAGAGCTGCGTAAGAGAGGTTTTGTAAGTGCCTCAGAATATGAGGTGCTCCGAATGAACGAAAGAAGATGAGAAGTAGAGAGTATTAGGTTTATTAAACAAAATTTCAGGAACTTTTAAAAATTAAATGCTCAAAAGGGTAAAAATACATGATCTATGTGTTTATTCTCTTGCAGGTTCTAAGGGTTTTGAGCGGTTTGCGCTGTGATTCTGGAATGCTGCCTATCACCAATGAGGAGATGAGCAGGATTAAAAGAAGTGTTCGAAGTCTTCTGTGGGGCCACCCTTCAAATGAGTTTGATGACACGAGAATTGAGTTGACAAGGCCTGGGTTCGGAGTGATTTTGCAGGTTGACCCAAAGGGATGGATTCAGAAATTAGTGGATGCCTTGGGAGAAGAGAGAGCACTGACCCGAACACGTGAAGAGAGCTTCCACATGACGATGTTTCAGGTACATATCATGATTCAGAAGGATACCTACGACTCTAGCACTCTTCCTCATAACATATTCCCCGTGTTCAATGATTACATTAGCAAAGAGTTAAACAAAATGATTTCTTCTATAAAAGATGTCACGGGGTGCTTTAGGGTCAAGAGCTGTGGAGAAGTGATAGTCCTAGGCAGAAACTACCCGTCACATTTAGCAGCCAGAGTGGATCTCGAGACTATTGATGATTCAATGGAGGATGTAAAGAAGAAACTGAATGGGTTAGGATATGAATGGATCAAGGAGTTTGCAAGGGCATTGAAAGAAGAGAAGGGCTTGGAAGGAGAGGTTGCCTCCTGTGAATCAGGGGTGGGTGTTTTGACGGATGGATGGAGATTTAGTATTGGGTATACATCGAACAGAGACTACAAAACACACATATCGCTTGGGATGCTGAAGTCTGGAAATTGTAAATATGACGAGTTATCTCTATGGGCTAGTGAGGATCCCGAAAGAGAGATTGATATGGACTTTGGAGAAGGAGGAGGAAAAGACGACACAAACAGTAAGGCTGAAGAGCTCTGCAGAGCGAATGAAAAGATCGGAGGTATACTGTTGAGGAGCCTACAGCCTGAAGATCTCTGCGGCTATCTAGAGCTCAAGAAGCAAGTTGAGAGGGCTAGGAAAGGAGAGAGGCCTGAGATGAACAGCAGGGTTCTGAAGGAATGGAGTGCATATTTAGTTTCTTCAAGACTTGGCGATATTCAAGAGAATGCAAGGAAGACGAAGGGCGAGGAGGTGAGATTGATTAGGCTCAAGTACAGCACAATCAACATGAACCGTATTCAGAACTATGAGCCTTATGGAGTCTTTTCCAGATCTACACGAGAAAAAGCTGAGAAAGATGAGGTGAATGATGGAAGCGGTGTAGGCAGAAGAGATAATTGAATCGACAGGAGGTATCTATTCGGATGTAGACTGGTAGTTAGTAGAACTTATTTATTTAAGATTCGAAAAGGCTGGGGAGTTCATTATGTAAGATTAATAAAGACAAAATCGCCATAAAACCGTAGGCGATTATAGCGATGACTAGTATGATGACAGGGATGGCTACTCTCCATAGCCTGGTTGGACTGTCATACTTTGCAGATGGAAAGTACTTCTCTTTCCACGACCTGATCAGAGTGAGAATGGCAAGAATGACGGTAAAGCAAAGCATCCAGGCATTTTCATCAATGTTAAAGACGATACAGGCGATGAATGGTGCTGGAATGGACAAGAGAATCAGCAGATCAAGAAGGATGTCGACGGTGTTGGCAGTTGTGTAGTGAAAGTTGGACTGAGCAAGACTACAGGAGGTGGAGAGTAAGTAAGTAGGAGCGAGCAAAGGAGGTAGCACTATAGAAAAGATAATTTTGGAATCTTTGTCCCATTTATCAATGAGAAGTGCAATGATTGAGAGGAACGAAATGATTGAGAATAGAAGAAGGAGAGTGTTGAGGAGGAAGGCTAGGGCAGACTTGAGTGTAGATAGAGACTCACATTCTTCCTTTCTGTTGTTATTGAATAAAACAAAGTACTGTATTCCCGAGTATAGGAAAGGGGGAAGGACTATGGCAAGCTGAGGAAGTGTGTTATACCGGATAGTATCTTCTTCTAGTAGTAAGTAAGTGATGATTGGGAGGATGATGGATATCGGTGCAGCACATATTTGTATGATGTCCCAACAGTCTAGCTTCACTTTGCGTTCTTTTGTATGCTTGTCAGTTAGATCTAATTGCGAAACATTTATATTGACGTTCATTGTGGGTGGAAAGAGGGTGAATAGTACAAAAAATGGGTAATTATACATTTCGGGATAGGATGAGTGAGCTCTTGCTGTGGAGCTTTCAGATAGCATTGTGTGATGCAGTAATATGGCGGTAAGGCTGGCAGGATTGATTTGTGTGAGGCGTAGTTGTAGACCCCTGTGGTTGAACGAGTGATTGGGCAATAGAGATGTTAGGGATAAAGGAGGTGCTATATCGAATAAGATTGCAGAATGGAAAGTATAATAAAAGGAGGAGTATGGCTGGTAAGAGGACCCATGAGGTTGCCTACACTTGAAGCACTCATTCTGCTTGACAGGATCTGGTCTTCACTCATGGTAGAGGAGTTGAGGTTATTGAGTTAGAGGAGTCAAAAAAGGCTGTGGTGTTTCCGCTAGTTTTCTCTGGAGCTAATGCTGTTGTGCTACCGAACACAAGATTCAGGGATCTGAAGAGAGGTACGGGAGAGGAGATGCGAGCGAGGGAGTTTGTCAGTTTTATTGGAGGGGTTGTATTGTCGTTTACATTCTATGACATATATTTTGAAGGAAACAGCCGGTTTGAGGCGATATTCAAAAGAGAGATGGAAGAACACATAGGAAAAGTGTCTGAGGATATATGGAATATATACATAAGAGGGAAAAATACGCTCAGTGAGATTCTAGAAATGGCGTATAACAAGGTGTTCCAGTGTGACGAGAAGAGCAGAAGGAGCAGGAGAATGACGGTTTTTGGGAAGTGCATTATTGATGAGGCCAACAAGATGATAGGGGAGATAGCTGATGACATGGACAAGGAAGTAAGAGACAATGTGGAAGGATTTTGTAATTATGTTAAAAGTTGTGGGGAGAAATGCTGTGATGTGGAGAGATGGAGGCGGATAGTTCGTGCAGAGAGTATAGTATGCAATGCATCTGTGAGTCTGTATAGTAAGCTTCCTGAGGAGGAGCTTTTGGGGTTGTTGGCTGAGGGGTGCACCAAAAAGACTCTTAAAAAGAAAGGACTTAGTGAGGAGGAACTCAGTGAAAAAGGATATGTAGAATACAATATTGTTGATATTAAATTATTTCTAGACACGTATGATAAGTACGGGTGTGAAGTTGTGGAAGAGATAGTT